>NW_027016734.1:65000-102500 GCF_036934945.1 Oncorhynchus masou masou
ACATGTAGTATAATAGTGAATACATCAAAACTATGAAGTAACACATATGGAACTTATGTCTTCACTGTTATTCTACAATGAAGAAAATAGTCAAACATAAAGAAAAACCCTTGAATGAGTCGGTGTTCTGAACCTTTGACTGGTACTGTATGTTGTAGTGCACTGCTATGTAGGGTGCATATGTAGTGCACTACTGGTGTCATTTGAGACAGGACCTGTGTTACATTTTGGTGTGGGTTTGGCTGAGAGGTGTGGGTTTGGCTGAGAGGGATATTGAAAATGAATATGTCTCCTGAATATGTCGGCTGCTGCTAGTTACATTTGAATATGTTTTCACTCTTCACACCCACATGTAAAATACGAGGGATGAGACATTTCAGCCGACGCTGAAGTGAGAGAGTGTGTGAGAGATAGAGAGCGAGGGATCGAGTAGACAGAGGAAAGGTAGAGGTAGGAGGAGAGAGAGAGGGGAGGAAGGGGTAGAAGGAGAGAGAGAGAGGAGGGGTAGAAGGAGAGAGAGGAGAGGTAGAAGGAGAGAGAGGAGTGGGTAGAAGGAGAGAGAGGGGAGTGGTAGAAGGAGAGAGAGAGGGAGTAGAAGGAGAGAGAGAGGGGAGGGGTAGAAGGAGAGAGAGAGGAGGGGTAAAAGGGAGAGAGAGGGAGTAGAAGGGAGAGAGAGAGGAGGGGTAGAAGGAGAGAGAGAGGGAGGGGTAGAAGGAGAGAGAGGGAGTAGAAGGAGAGAGAGAGGGAGGGGTAGGAGGAGAGAGAGAGGGGGAGTAGAAGGGAGAGAGAGATGAGGGGTAGAAGGAGAGGGGAGTAGGGAGAGAGAGAGAGGACGGGTAGGAGAGAGAGAGGGGAGTAGAAGGAGAGAGAGAGGAGGGGTAGAAGGAGAGAGAGGAGTGGGTAGAAGGAGAGAGAGAGGAGGAGTAGAGGGAGAGCGAGGGGGAGTAGAAGGAGAGAGAGAGGAGGGGTAGGAGGAGAGAGAGGGGAGTAGAAGGAGAGAGAGGAGTGGGTAGAAGGAGAGAGAGATGAGGGGTAGAAGGAGAGGGGAGTAGAAGGAGAGAGAGCGGAGGGGTAGAAGGAGAGAGAGGAGTGGGTAGAAGGAGAGAGAGAGGAGGGGTAGAAGGAGAGCGAGGGGAGTAGAAGGAGAAAGAGAGGAGGGGGTAGAAGGAGAGAGAGGAGTGGGTAGAAGGAGAGAGAGAGAGGGGGAGTAGAAGGAGAGAGAGAGGAGGGGTAGAAGGAGAGAGAGAGGAGGGGTAGAAGGAGAGAGAGGGAGTAGAAGGAGAGAGAGAGGAGGGGTAGGAGGAGAGAGAGAGGGGTAGAAGGGAGAGAGAGATGAGGGGGTAGAAGGAGAGAGAGATGAGGGGTAGAAGGAGAGGGGAGTAGAAGGAGAGAGAGGAGGGGGTAGAAGGAGAGAGAGGAGTGGGTAGAAGGAGAGAGAGAGGAGGGGTAGAAGGAGAGCGAGGGGAGTAGAAGGAGAGAGAGAGGGAGGGGTAGGAGAAGAGAGAGGGGAGTAGAAGGGAGAGAGAGGAGTGGGTAGGAGAGAGAGAGGAGGGGTAGAAGGAGAGAGAGAGGGAGTAGAAGGAGAGAGAGAGGAGGGGGTAGAAGGAGAGAGAGAGGAGTGGGTAGAAGGAGAGAGAGAGAGGAGGGGTAGAAGGAGAGAGAGAGGAGTGGGTAGAAGGAGAGAGAGGAGGGGGGTAGAAGGGAGAGAGAGGGAGGGGTAGAAGGAGAGAGAGAGGAGAAGAAGGGGTAGAGGGGAGGAGAGAGAGGAGAGGAAGGGGTAGAAGGAGAGAGGGAGGGAGGGGTAGAAGGAGAGAGAGAGGAGAGGAAGGAGAGAGAGAGGAGGGGTAGAAGGAGAGAGAGGAGTGGGTAGAAGGGGAGAGAGAGAGAGAGGGGGAGTGGGAGAAGGGAGAGAGGGGAGGGGTAGAAGGAGAGAGAGAGGGAGAGGAAGGGGTAGAAGGAGAGAGAGAGGAGGGGTAGAAGGAGAGAGAGGAGGGGGGGTAGAAGGAGAGAGAGAGGAGGGGTAGAAGGAGAGAGAGAGAGAGGAAGGGGTAGAAGGAGAGAGAGAGGAGGGGGTAGAAGGGAGAGAGAGGAGAGGAAGGGGTAGAAGGAGAGAGAGAGGAGGGGGGTAGAAGGAGAGAGAGAGAGGAGAGGAGTGGGTAGAAGGGAGAGAGAGGAGGGGTAGAAGAAGAGAGAGAGTGGAGTAGAAGGAGAGAGAGGAGAGGGGTAGAAGGAGAGAGAGAGGAGTGGGTAGAAGGAGAGAGGGGAGTAGAAGGAGAGAGAGAGGAGGGGTAGAAGGGAGAGAGAGGAGTGGGTAGAGGGAGAGAGAGAGGAGGGGTAGAAGGAGAGAGAGGAGGGGGTAGAAGGGAGAGAGAGGAGAGGAAGGGGTAGAAGGAGAGAGAGAGAGGAGGGGGTAGAAGGAGAGAGAGAGGGAGAGGAAGGGGGGTAGAAGGAGAGAGAGAGGGAGGGGTAGAAGAGAGAGAGAGAGGGAGTGGGTAGAGGGAGAGAGAGAGAGGAGGGGTAGAAGAGAGAGAGAGGGGGGGTAGAAGGGAGAGAGGAGGGTAGAAGGAGAGAGAGAGGGGGTAGAAGGAGAGAGGAGAGGAAGGGGTAGAAGGAGAGAGAGAGGGAGGGGTAGAAGGAGAGAGGGGAGTAGAAGGAGAGAGAGAGGAGGGGTAGAAGGAGAGAGAGGAGGGTGGGAGAGAGGAGGAGGGGTAGAAGGAGAGAGAGAGGAGAGGAGAGGAAGGGGTAGAAGGAGAGAGAGAGGAGAGGAGGGGTAGAAGGGAGAGAGAGAGGAGGGGTAGAAGGAGAGAGAGAGGAGGGGTAGAAGGAGAGAGAGAGGAGAGGAAGGGGTAGAAGGGAGAGAGAGGAGGGGTAGAAGGAGAGAGAGAGAGGAGAGGAGTGGGTAGAAGGAGAGAGAGAGGAGGGATAGAAGAAGAGAGAGAGTGGAGTAGAAGGAGAGAGAGGAGGGGTAGGAGGAGAGAGAGGGAGTAGAAGGAGAGAGAGAGAAGGGGTAGAAGGAGAGAGAGGAGGGGTAGAAGGGAGAGAGAGGGAGGGGTAGAAGGAGGAGAGAGGAGAGGAAGGGGTCAGAAGGAGAGAGAGAGGAGTGGGTAGAAGGGAAGGAGAGATCTGTCCTTTGCTCTCTCTCTCTCTCTCTCTCTCTCTCTCTCTCTCTCTCTCTCGAGAGAGAGAGAGAGAGGAGAGGAGTGGGTAGAAGGGAGAGAGAGGAGGGATAGAAGAAGAGAGAGAGTGGAGTAGAAGGAGAGAGAGAGGAGGGGTAGGAGGAGAGAGAGGGGAGTAGAAGGGAGAGAGAGAGGAGGGGTAGAAGGAGAGAGAGGAGGGGTAGAAGGAGAGAGAGAGGAGGTGTAGAAGGAGAGAGAGAGGGAGAGGTAGAAGGAGAGAGAGGAAGATGAGAGGAAGGGGTAGAAGGAGAGAGAGAGGAGGGGTAGAAGGAGAGAGAGGAGAGGGAAGGGGTAGAAGGAGAGAGAGGGGTAGAAGGGAGAGAGAGGGGGAGGGGTAGAAGGAGAGAGAGATGAGGGGTAGGAGAGAGAGAGAGGAGAGGTAGGAGAAAGAGGAGAGAAGAGAGGAGATGCAGAATGAGAGAGGAGAGGAGACAGAAGGAGAGGAGAGGTAGAAGGAGAGAAGAGAGGAGAGGAGATGCAGAAGGAGAGAGGAGAGGAGACAGAAGGAGAGGAGAGGTAGAAGGAGAGAGGAGAGGAGACAGAAGGAGAGAAAGGAGATCAGAGTGCAGTCTGCCATAATGAAACTGGATTTATTCAGTGTACCACTTTGGCACAAGGAATGTAAATGCTGCTTGGGTTTTCTCTGCCATTTGTATGATAGTCCAAGAATTTTGTTTCAGAACATTTTTGGAGAGGAGGTCCCTTATACACAATGTGACAGGATGCAGAAAGTGGAAGAGAATATGCCATGCTTCTCCCTCCCGCCATCTCTCCTTCCCTCTGTCCTTTGCTCACTCTCTCGCCCCCCCATCTCTCTCTCTCTCTCTCTCTCTCTCTCTCTCTCTCTCTCTCCCTCTCTCTTGCTCAACTACGAGGTTGTTATGTAGGCTGTGACTGTCTGAGACATCTTCCATCTCTGTCTTTGGTTCAGTCTATCAGGTATGAAGGTAAGACCCAGATGCGGACAACGTCGAATTAACAATGGTTTAATAATCCAACAGGGGCAGGCAATAGACAGGTCAAGGGGTCAGTAAACCAGATGTGGGGCAATGGTACCGGACGGCAGGCCGGCTCAGGACCAGGCAGGCTCAGGACCAGGCAGGCTCAGGACCAGGCAGGCGGGCTCAGAGTCAGGACAGGCAAGGGTCAAAACCAGGAGGGTGAGAAATAGAGACTGATAAAAGCAGGAGCTGAGACAAAACCACTGGTCGACTTGACAAACAAGACGAACAAGCGACAGACAAACGGAGAACACAGGTATAAATACCCAGGGGATAATGGGGAAGATGGGCGACGCCTGAAGGGGGGAGGAGACAATCACAAAGACAGGTGAAACAGATTAGGGTGTGACACAGTCAGCGTTCCTTTGTGTCTCCTCTGTTGTCTCCTCTGTTGTCTCCTAGGACTGTGGTCAAATGTCACAAATCGCCTGACAGTTGTATAAAAGTCATTTTAGATAGCTTGGGTTGGATAGAAGCCATCTTCATTTCCTCCTTTTTCCTTTTACAACGAGGAAGTTGTTATGAACTCTGAAAAGGATCTACCCTGTGCATCTGCCACCATATGTCTTGTATAACAACTCTGGTCAGGTCACATGGTCAGGAACAAAAATCTGGATTTACTAGTTTATCTATCCTTGTTTATTGAACCAAATAACAGTGACCCCTTCTTCTTCTCTGCCCATCTCTACCATTTCTCTTCCTCTACCTCCCTGTGTCTCCCCTCTCCATGTGTGTCTCTCTCTTCTCCCTTCCTCTCTCTCCTCTGCCTCTACCTGTCCGGTCCCCCCCCCCCGTCCTACGATAGGGAGGGTAGCCTGAAGCCGGGCGATCGTCTGATGTGTGTGGATGGGGTGCCCCTCCACAGTGCCAACCACAGGGATGCCCTCGCCGTGCTCAACCAGTGTGGTCAGGAGGCCCTCCTACAGATCGAGTATGACGTCTCTATCATGAGTAAGAGAAACCGTCCATCAAGAAATGTAATGTATTCTATTCTAGTCATCGGGATCTGTGTCTCTCATCAAGAGGAGGTATCTGGGGTCTGTGTCCCTCATCAAGAGGAGGTATCTGGGGTCTGTGTCCCTCATCAAGAGGAGGTATCTGGGATCTGTGTCCCTCATCAAGAGGAGGTATCTGGGATCTGTGTCCCTCATCAAGAGGAGGTATATGGGGTCTGTGTCCCTCATCAAGAGGAGGTATCTGGGGTCTGTGTCCCTCATCAAGAGGAGGTATCTGGGATCTGTGTCCCTCATCAAGAGGAGGTATCTGGGGTCTGTGTCCCTCATCAAGAGGAGGTATCTGGGGTCTGTGTCCCTCATCAAGAGGAGGTATCTGGGATCTGTGTCCCTCATCAAGAGGAGGTATCTGGGGTCTGTGTCCCTCATCAAGAGGAGGTATCTGGGGTCTGTGTCCCTCATCAAGAGGAGGTATCTGGGATCTGTGTCCCTCATCAAGAGGAGGTATCTGGGATCTGTGTCCCTCATCAAGAGGAGGTATCTGGGATCTGTGTCCCTCATCAAGAGGAGGTATCTGGGGTCTGTGTCCCTCATCAAGAGGAGGTATCTGGGATCTGTGTCCCTCATCAAGAGGAGGTATCTGGGATCTGTGTCCCTCATCAAGAGGAGGTATCTGGGATCTGTGTCCCTCATCAAGAGGAGGTATCTGGGGTCTGTGTCCCTCCTGGAGAAACATTGTGTTATTTCTTCTCAGACAGGAAGTTTAGTGGTACTCCTTCTGCTCTCAGACTGTCTCTGGTCTCGTTTTCTTTTATTTCTGAATCTCAAACAGCAGGTTTTCTGAGTGGCAGGGTTGGCGACCTTTGAGCTCCTCCCTGTATTGAAGGTGAAGTGGTTACCCAGTGTTGCCGGACTCTTTTCCAGCCCAACTACCCCCCCCCCAGCCCTCCCAAACCACTGGAGCAAGGAGAACTACAGCCCCCAGACTCCCTCTACACAGGGTTCTCTGGCTTGGTATAGTGATGTACTGTGGCTGCAACAGGGAGAACTACAACCCCCAGACTCCCTCTACACAGGGTTCTCTGGCTTGGTATAGTGATGTACTGTGGCTGCAACAGGGAGAACTACAACCCCCAGACTCCCTCTACACAGGGTTCTCTGGCTTGGTATAGTGATGTACTGTGGCTGGGTCCAAGGCAGACTAGCTCTGTTACAAAAGTTTGAATGCTCTCTTCATATATCAAACCTGCAGAACATAACCCCCCCTATCGATTAAATGGTTGATACACTTAGCTAGCTGCAGATTTACATTTTGGATTCATTTATCAGACACTCTTAACCAGAGCAATTAGGGTTGAGAGCCTTGCTCAAGGGCACATCGACAGATTGTTCACCTCGTCGGCTCAGGGATTCGAACCAGTAACATTTTGGTGACTGGCCCAACACAAGGTTACCTGCAGCCCCAGATCTCTATGGCTTTTAGACAAGGGAAACAGCAGCTGTTGTCTCTTTCTCCTCCAAACCTCATCCAATATTACAGATTACAATTATCAACTATCACAGTATAGTGTACAAAATGTGCTATTCAATAGCTGTATTTTCCTGGCCACAATACTGCTGTTTTCCATCCTTCCCCACGAATCAGGGATTCCGACCTGGGATACCAGATGAGTGGACAAAACACTCCGGTCATTGAATACGGCAGGGTAGCCAATTGGTTAGAGCGTTGGACTAGTAACCGGAAGGTTGCAAGTTCAAATCCCCGAGCTGACAAGGTACAAATCTGTTGTTCTGCCCCTGATCAAGGCAGTTAACCCACTAGGCTGTCATTGAAAATAAGATTTTGTTCTAAACTGACTTGCCTGGTTAAATAAAGGTAAAAAAAGAAAATGACAGTAATTGACCAATTATGGTAAATCAGGTAAAAAAAAAAAAAATCACTTCAGTCCTCAAGGGCTGGAACTGAACTTCCCTGGACCATAATTACAGCTAATTGTCCCATGTTCCTGCTGTTAACCTCTCATTGTAATACGTTTCTGGGAGGTGGACTCTGAATGCCATATCGTAGTCATCATAGAGTTGCAGGAATTAAAAAGTTTAAACTGTGGAACAGTATCTTTGTGTCTAACTATCCATATGCATTTCATGAGTATTGTGAGAATTATTCTGCCAAAACTGCAACCTCTTTTTTTAAGCCTGCAACCGCATTCTATCAAACTTTATCTGTGACCTTTCAGATACTGTGACGAATGTGTCTGGTCCCCTATTGGTGGAGATCGCCAAGTCACCAGGGGCGGCTCTGGGTATCACCTTGACAACCGCCACCCACAGGAACAAACAGGTCATCGTCATCGACAGGATCAAAGCAGCTAGTGTGGTGGACAGGTGAGCAGACAGACCCACAGGTAGTGTGGTGGACAGGTGAGCAGACAGACCCACAGCTAGTGTGGTGGACAGGTGAGCAGACAGACCCACAGGTAGTGTGGTGGACAGGTGAGTTGACAGACCCACAGGTAGTGTGGTGGACAGGTGAGTTGACAGACCCACAGCTAGAGTGGTAGACAGGTGAGCAGACAGACCCACAGCTAGTGTGGTGGACAGGTGAGTTGACAGACCCACAGGTAGTGTGGTGGACAGGTGAGTTGACAGACCCACAGCTAGAGTGGTGGACAGGTGAGCAGACAGACCCACAGCTAGTGTGGTGGACAGGTGAGTTGACAGACCCACAGGTAGTGTGGTGGACAGGTGAGTTGACAGACCCACAGCTAGAGTGGTGGACAGGTGAGCAGACAGACCCACAGCTAGTGTGGTGGACAGGTGAGTTGACAGACCCACAGGTAGTGTGGTGGACAGGTGAGTTGACAGACCCACAGCTAGTGTGGTGGACAGTTGAGCAGACAGACCCACAGCTAGTGTGGTGGACAGGTGAGTTGACAGACCCACAGCTAGTGTGGTGGACAGGTGAGTTCACAGACCCACAGCTAGTGTGGTGGACAGGTAGCAGACAGACCCACAGCTAGAGTGGTGGACAGGTGAGTTGACAGACCCACAGCTAGAGTGGTGGACAGGTGAGCAGACAGACCCACAGCTAGAGTGGTGGACAGTTGAGCAGACAGACCCACAGCTAGAGTGGTGGACAGGTTAGTTGACAGACCCACAGCTAGTGTGGTAGACAGGTGAGCAGACAGACCCACAGCTAGAGTGGTGGACAGGTGAGTTGACAGACCCACAGCTAGTGTGGTAGACAGGTGAGCAGACAGACCCACAGCTAGAGTGGTGGACAGGTGAGTTGACAGACCCACAGCTAGAGTGGTGGACAGGTGAGTTGACAGACCCACAGCTAGAGTGGTGGACAGGTGAGTTGACACACCCACAGCTAGAGTGGTGGACAGGTGAGTTGACAGACCCACAGCTAGAGTGGTGGACAGGTGGGCAGACAGACCCACAGCTACAGTGGTGGACAGGTGAGTTGACAGACCCACAGCTAGAGTGGTGGACAGGTGGGCAGACAGACCCACAGCTAGAGTGGTGGACAGGTGACCTGACAGACCCACAGCTAGAGTGGTGGACAGGTGAGTTGACAGACCCACAGCTCGAGTGGTGGACAGGTGAGTTGACAGACCCACAGCTAGAGTGGTAGACAGGTGAGTTGACAGACCCACAGCTAGAGTGGTGGACAGGTGAGTTGACAGACCCACAGCTAGAGTGGTGGACAGGTGACCTGACAGACCCACAGCTAGAGTGGTGGACACGTGAGTTGACAGACCCACAGCTAGAGTGGTGGACAGGTGAGCAGACAGACCCACAGCTAGAGTGGTGGACAGGTGACCTGACAGACCCACAGCTAGAGTGGTGGACAGGTGAGTTGACAGACCCACAGCTAGAGTGGTGGACAGGTGAGCTGACAGACCCACAGCTAGAGTGGTGGACAGGTGAGCAGACAGACCCACAGCTAGAGTGGTGGACAGGTGAGTTGACAGACCCACAGCTAGAGTGGTGGACAGGTGAGCAGACAGACCCACAGCTAGAGTGGTGGACAGGTGACCTGACAGACCCACAGCTAGAGTGGTGGACAGGTGACCTGTCAGACCAACAACTAGAGTGGTGGACTGGTGACCTGTCAGACCAACAGTTAGAGTGGTGGACAGGTGAGTTGACAGACACACAGGTAGTGTGGCGGACAGGTGAGTTGACAGACACACAGGTAGTGTGGTGGACAGGTGAGCTGAACTGGTAGACAGTCTACCTATCACGTCATTCCTCAGATAGACAGTCTAGCTATCACGTCATTCCTCAGATAGACAGTCTACCTATCACGTCATTCCTCAGATAGACAGTCTAGCTATCACGTCATTCCTCAGATAGACAGTCTAGCTATCACGTCATTCCTCAGATAGACAGTCTAGCTATCACGTCATTCCTCAGATAGACAGTCTAGCTATCACGTCATTCCTCAGATAGACAGTCTAGCTATCACGTCATTCCTCAGATAGACAGTCTAGCTATCACGTCATTCCTCAGATAGACAGTCTAGCTATCACGTCATTCCTCAGATAGACAGTCTAGCTATCACGTCATTCCTCAGATAGACAGTCTAGCTATCACGTCATTCCTCAGATAGACAGTCTACCTATCACGTCATTCCTCAGGAGAGCACATTAGAATACAAATACTGCTCTATGTCTCTCTCTCTCTGTCTTTCTCTCTCCCTCTCTCCCTCTCTTTCTCTCTCTGACTCTGTCTGTCTGTCTGTCTGTCTTTCTCTCTTTCTCTCTCTCTTTCTCTCTCTTCTCTCTCTTTCTCTTTCTCTCTTTTCTCTTCTCTCTCTTTCTTTCTCACTTTCTCTCTTTCTCTCTTTCTCTCTCTCTTTCTCTCTCTCTTTCTCTCTCTTTCTCTCTCTTTCTCTCTCTTCTCTCTTTCTTTCTTTCTCTCTCTCTTTCTTTCTCTCTCTCTTTCTTTCTCTCTCTCTTTCTTCTCTCTCTCTTTCTTTCTCTTTCTCTCTCTCTTTCTTTCTCTCTCTCTTTCTCTCTCTCTTTCTTTCTCTGTCTCTCTTTCTCTCTCACCTCAATTCAAGGGGCTTTATTGGCATGGGAAACATATGTTAACATTGCCAAAGCAAGTGAGGTAGATAATATACAAAGTGAAATAAACATTAACAGTAAACATTAAACACACAGACGTTTCAAAACAATAAAGACATTTCAAATGTCATATTATGTATATATACAGTGTTGTAACAATGTACGAATGGTTAAATGGGCTCTCTCTCTCTTTCTCTCTCCCATCTCTCTCTCTCTCTCTCTCTCTCTCTCTCCTCTCTTTCTCTCTCTCTCTCTCTCTCTCTCTCTCTCTCTCTCTCTCTCCCCATCTAAACATTCATCTCTCTCTCCCCATCTCTCTCTCTCTCTCTCTCTCTCTCTCTCTCTCTCTCTCTCTCTCTCTCTCTCCAGGTGTGGAGCTCTCCATACAGGGGACCACATCCTGTCCATCGATGGGACCAGCACAGAGCACTGTTCAGTCCTAGAGGCCACACAGCTGCTTGCCAGCACATCAGACCAGGCCAAGCTAGAGATCCTCTCTGCCCACCACAGCAGACTGCCTAACAAACCACAGGACACTGGTGAGTACGGAGAGATAACACACACAAACACACACACACACACACACTCAGCAGGGACATGCCTGTGATGTCGCTTGCCTTTAGTTGTTTTAATTAGCTGTACTGAGCCTAATGTTTCCCCATGAGTATAACACTGAGACCTGCTTGCACACAGAAACACACGCACACACACTCACACACTCAGCAGGGACAGGCCTGTGATTTTGTTTGCCGCCAGTTGTTTTAATTAGCTGTACAGGGCTTAATGTTTCCCCATGAGTATAACACTGAGAACCAGATTTATTCAGAGATGCACACATGCCAAAAATCCTGAAATCTCAGTCAGAGTTGAGCCCTGCATAGTGTGATACAAGCACAAAGCTTTTTCGCACAACGTGTCATGTATCCGATGCTGCAGTGGAATATCTAGAGAGCCACAGCCCAGCAGACGAGAGCACATCAGACAGACAGGACAGACTAGAGCAGGACAGACTAGAGCAGATCAGACTAGAGCAGGACAGACTAGAGCAGGACAGACTAGAGCACATCAGACTAGAGCAGGACAGACTAGAGCAGGACAGACTAGAGGAGGACAGACTAGAGGAGGACAGACTAGAGGAGGACAGACTAGAGGAGGACAGACTAGAGCTGGACAGGCTAGAGCAGGACAGACTAGAGCACATCAGACTAGAGCAGGACAGACTAGAGCACAGACTAGAGCAGGACAGACTAGAGCAGGACAGACTAGAGCAGGACAGACTAGAGCAGGACAGACAAGAGGAGGACAGACTAGAGAAGGACAGACTAGAGGAGGACAGACTAGAGCAGGACAGACTAGAGCAGGACAGGCTAGAACACAGACTAGAGCAGGACAGACTAGAGCAGGACAGACTAGAGAGGAGGACAGACTAGAGGAGGACAGACTAGAGGAGGACAGACTAGAGGAGGACAGACTAGAGCAGGACAGACTAGAGCAGGACAGACTAGAACACAGGCTAGAGCAGGACAGACTTGAGCAGGAGAGACTAGAGCAGGACAGACTAAAGTAGGACAGACAGACTAGAACACAGACTAGAGGAGGACAGACAAGAGCACATCAGACTAGAGCACATCAGACTAGAGCAGGACAGACTAGAGCACATCAGACTAGAGCAGGACAGACTAGAGCAGGACAGACTAGAGCAGGACAGACTAGAGCACATCAGACTAGAGCAGGACAGACTAGAGCAGGACAGACTAGAGCACATCAGACTAGAGCACATCAGACTAGAGCGGGACAGACTAGAGCAGGACAGACTAGAGCGACATCAGACTAAAGCAGGACAGACTAGAGCACATCAGACTAGAGAAGGACAGACTAGAGCACATCTGACTAGAGCACGACAGGCTAGAGCACATCAGACTAGAGCAGGACAGACTAGAGCAGGACAGACTAGAGCACATCAGACTAGAGCAGGACAGACTAGAGCACATCAGACTAGAGCACATCAGACTAGAGCAGGACAGACTAGAGCACATCAGACTAGAGCACATCAGACTAGAGCAGGACAGACTAGAGCACATCAGACTAGAGCACATCAGACTAGAGCAGGACAGACTAGAGCAGGACAGACTAGAGCACATCAGACTAGAGCAGGGCAGACTAGAGCATATCAGACTAGAGCAGGACAGACTAGAGCACCTCAGACTAGAGCAGGACAGACTAGAGCAGGACAGACTAGAGCAGGACAGACTAGAGCAGGACAGACTAGAGCAGGACAGACTAGAGGAGGACAGACTAGAGCACATCAGACTAGAGCACATCAGACTAGAGCAGGACAGACTAGAGCAGGACAGACTAGAGCAGGACAGACTAGAGCACATCAGACTAGAGCAGGACAGACTAGAGCAGGACAGACTAGAGCACATCAGACTAGAGCACATCAGACTAGAGCAGGACAGACTAGAGCAGGACAGACTAGAGCACATCAGACTAGAGGACAGACTAGAGCACATCAGACTAGAGCAGGACAGACTAGAGCACATCAGACTAGAGCAGGGCAGACTAGAGCACATCAGACTAGAACACATGAGACTAGAGCACATCAGACTAGAGAAGGACAGACTAGAGCACATCAGACTAGAGCACATCAGACTAGAGCACATCAGTCTAGAGCAGGACAGACTAGAGCAGGACAGACTAGAGTAGCACAGACTAGAACACATCAGACTAGAGCACATCAGTCTAGAGCACATCAGACTAGAGCAGGACAGACTAGAGCACATCAGACTAGAGCACATCAGACTAGAGCACATCAGACTAGAGCAGGACAGACTAGAGCACATCAGACTAGAGCACATCAGACTAGAGCAGGACAGATTAGAGCAGATCAGACTAGAGCAGGACAGACTAGAGCACATCAGACTAGAGCAGGACAGACTAGAGCACATCAGACTAGAGCAGGACAGACTAGAGCACATCAGACTAGAGCAGGACAGACTAGAGCAGATCAGACTAGAGCAGGACAGACTAGAGCAGGACAGACTAGAGCACATCAGACTAGAGCAGGACAGACTAGAGCAGGACAGACTAGAGCAGGACAGACTAGAGCACATCAGACTAGAGCAGGGCAGACTAGAGCACATCAGACTAGAGCAGGACAGACTAGAGCAGGACAGACTAGAGCAGGACAGACTAGAGCAGGACAGACTAGAAGAGGACAGACTAGAAGAGGACAGACTAGAGCACATCAGACTAGAGCACATCAGACTAGAGCAGGACAGACTAGAGCAGGACAGACTAGAGCACATCAGACTAGAGCAGGACAGACTAGAGCAGGACAGACTAGAGCACATCAGACTAGAGCAGAACAGACTAGAGCAGGACAGACTAGAGCACATCAGACTAGAGCATTTCAGACTAGAGCAGGACAGACTAGAGCACATCAGACAAGAGAAGGACAGACTGGAGCACATCAGACTAGAGCACATCAGACTAGAGCAGGACAGACTAGAGCACATCAGACTAGAGCAGGACAGACTAGAGCAGGACAGACTAGAGCAGGACAGACTAGAGCAGGACAGACTAGAGCACATCAGACTAGAGCAGGGCAGACTAGAGCACATCAGACTAGAGCAGGACAGACTAGAGCACATCAGACTAGAGCAGGACAGACTAGAGCACATCAGACTAGAGCAGGACAGACTAGAGCAGATCAGACTAGAGCAGGACAGACTAGAGCAGACCATACTAGAGCAGGACAGACTAGAGCAGGACAGACTAGAGCAGGACAGACTAGAGCAGGACAGACTAGAGCAGGACAGACTAGAACACAGACTAGAGCACATCAGACTAGAGCAGGACAGACTAGAGCAGGACAGACTAGAGCAGGACAGACTAGAGCAGGACAGACTAGAGCAGGACAGACTAGAGCAGGACAGACTATAACAGGACAGACTAGAGCAGGACAGACTAGAGCAGGACAGACTAGAGCAGGACAGACTAGAGCAGGACAGACTATAGCAGGACGGACTAGAGCAGGACAGACTAGAGCAGGACAGACTAGAGCAGGACAGACTAGAGCACATCAGACTAGAGCAGGGCAGACTACAGCACATCAGACTAGAGCACATCAGACTAGAACACATCAGACTAGAGCACATCAGTCTAGAGCAGGACAGACTAGAGCACATCAGACTAGAGCACATCAGACTAGAGCAGGACAGACTAGAACACAGACTAGAGAAGGACAGACTGGAGGACATCAGACTAGATCACTTCAGACTAGAGCAGGGCGGACTAGAGCAGGACAGACTAGAGCACATCAGACTAGAGCACATCAGACTAGAGCACATCAGTCTAGAGCAGGACAGACTAGAGCAGGACAGACTAGAGCACATCAGACTAGAGCACATCAGACTAGAGCAGGACAGACTAGAGCAGGACAGACTAGAGCAGGACAGACTAGAGCAGGGCAGACTACAGCACATCAGACTAGAGCACATCAGACTAGAGCAGGACAGACTAGAGCAAGACAGACAAGAGCAGGACAGACAAGAGCAGGACAGACTAGAGCAGGACAGACTAGAGCACATCAGACTAGAGCACATCAGACTAGAGTGCATCAGACTAGAGCAGGACAGACTAGAGCAGGACAGACTAGAGCAGGGCAGACTAGAGCAGGGCAGACTAGAGCAGGACAGACTAGAGCACAGACAAGAACACATCAGATCAGAGCACATCAGACTAGAGCACATCAGACTAGAGCAGGGCAGACTAGAGCACATCAGACTAGAGCAGGACAGACTAGAGCACATCAGACTAGAGCAGGACAGACTAGAGCACATCAGACTAGAGCACGTCAGACTAAAGCACGACAGACTAGAGCACATCAGACTAGAGCAGGACAGACTAGAGCAATACAGACTAGAGCACATCAGACTAGAGCAGGACAGACTTGAGCATATCAGACTAGAGCAGGGCAGACTAGAGCAGGGCAGACTAGAGCAGACTAGAGCAGGGCAGACTAGAGCAGGACAGACTTGAGCAGACTAGAGCAGGGCAGACTAGAGCAGGGCAGACTAGAGCAGACTAGAGCAGGGCAGACTAGAGCAGGACAGACTAGAGCAGACTAGAGCAGACTAGTGCAGGGCAGAGTAGATCAGGGCGGATCAGAGTAGAGCAGTACAGAACACAACAGACTAGAGCAAGGCAGACTAGATTAGGGCACAGTAGAGCAGGGCAGAGCAGAGCAGAGCATAGCAGATCAGAGTAGAGCAGAGCAGAACACAGCAAACTAGAGCAGGGCAGAGTTGAACAGAACAACGCTCCCAGCCCTCACTGTGTGGAAGAATAAGAGGTCTCTGATACACCCAGACAGGCAGTATCTTACAGGATCTGATTCATGCCTTCTATGTGGGTCAGCTTATGCAAAAGGCTGCACTAGACATGCACAATCATCTGATGTTAGGAAAGTGAAAGCTGCAGATTTTATTTATTGTCACTGGCTATGCACCGAGAGTTTATGACTGGTTCAATTCAGTAGTGTGGTTAAACCATAGAGATACAGTATATTGTCAACTCTAGACACTGTACTTCAACTGTTATTTCAGTCCCATTCTATTCAATTCCATTCTTTTCAGTTTCCTTCTATTCAGTTCCATTGTATTCTATTCAGTTCCATTGTATTCTATTCACTTCCCTTCTATTCAGTTCCCTTCTATTCAGTTCCCTTCTATTCAGTTCGCTTCGATTCAGTTCGCTTCGATTCAGTTCGCTTCGATTCAGTTCGCTTCTATTCAGTTCCATCTTCAACATGATTTAAGGATTAAGTAAGAACATGTCAGGTTGGTCTTCTTTACTATACACTGTACATACTGTAGCAGTTCTCCCAGAATTCAACAGTTTCAAAAATATTTTCCTACTATATCGTGGTTCTTGGCAGGGATTTGTGTTGGTGTGTACACTATGTTATGTTACTGTGAGGATTATATAACATCGTTGCATGGGTTGGTACACGCTACATGCTACACGCTAAATGCTACATGTTCCAGAGAGAACACAAGGCCTGTACTACAGCTTTTTGTTTCCCTTGAAGCCTTTGTATTTATTTAATTTTATTACTAATTTCAAAAATATATACTTTTACCCCTTTTTCTCCCCAATTTCTTGGTTTCCAATTGGTAGTTACAGTCTTGCCTCATCGCTGCTACTCCCATACGGACTCGGGAGAGACGAAGGTCGAGAGCCTCCGAAATACTTCCAAAATACGACCCAACAAAGTTTCTTCACACAATGCCGCTTAACCCGGAAGTCACACCGATGGGACAAGGATATCCCTCCTCTTGCCAAACCCTCCCATTGTGAAGATGGCACCGAAGGAGATGGCAGCATCGCGACTAGCTCTTAGAAAACTTTGCAGTATTTTGTTTTTTTTATGTACAATTTTTTACATTATTAGCTCAGGAAATGTTTTGTGTCATTACAAGAACTATTGGATATTAGAGTGGTGGTAACTCACCAGAACTACCAGCATTACGACCAGATATATGACATTATGGAGCAGATCATTTGTTCAGTCTCCCCAAAACAATTGAACTTGTTCCAGAGCCTGAGACAAAACATCGCCGGCAGAGGAGAGGCACTTGAGGCGGCCGGCTGTTTCGACTTAGGAGGCACGCACACCACCCACCGCTTCCGAATATATTACTTGCTAATGTTCAGTCTTTGGATAACAAAGTTGATGAGCTTAGAGCAAGGATTTCTTTCCGGAGAGCCATTGGAATAATTATGTCTCCGGGAAGCACAAGGGGGGGGGGTGTTTCATGATTAACGACTCATGGTGTAACTCTAGGAACATACAGGAACTCAAGTAATTTTGTTCACCCGACCTAGAGTACCTCACAATTAAATGCCGACCGTATTATCTCCCAAGAGAATTCTCCTCTGTCATCGCCACGGCCACGGCCCTCAAAGAACTTCACTGGACTTTATGCAAACTGGAAACCACATATCCTCGAGGCTGCATTTATTGTAGCTGGGGATTTTTACAAAGCAAATCTGAGGACTAGGCTGCCTAAATTCTATCAACATGTTGACTGTCCTACTCGCCCTACTAAGAATCTCAACCATTGCTATTCAAATGGTATACTTACAAGGCCCTCCCCTGCCCTCCTTTCGGCAAATCTGACCACGACTCCATCTTACTCCTCCCGTCCTATTGGCAGAAACTCAAACAGGAAGTGCCCGTGCTTCATAATATTCAATGCTGGTCTGACCAATCGGAATCCATGCTTCAGGATTGTTGATCACGTGGACTGGGATATGTTCTAGGTAGCGTGCAAAAATAATCTAGACACATACACAGATACGGTGACTGAGTTCATAGGGAAGTGTGTAGGAGATGTATTACCCACTGTGACTATTAAAACCTACCCTAACCAGAAACCGTGGATAGATGGTAGCATTTGTGAGCAACTGAAAGTGCAAACCATCGCATTTAACAATGGCAAAGCGACTGGTAATATAGCAGAATATAGACAGTGTAGTTATTTACTCCCCAATGCAATCAAACAAGCTAAATGTCAGACACAAGACGAACAGTTGAAGTTGGAAGTTTACATACACCTTAGCCAAATACATTTAAACTCAGTTTTTCACAATTCCTGACATGTAATCCTCGTAACAATTCCCTGTCTTCGGTCAGTTAGGATCACCACTCTATTTTAAGAATGTGAAATGTCAGAATGATAGTAGAGAGAATCATTCATTTCAGCTTTTATTTCTTTCATCACATTCCCAGTGGGTCAAAGTTTACATACACTCAATTAGTATTTGGTAGCATTGCATTTAAATTGTTTAACTTGGGTGAAACGTTTCGGGGTAGCCTTCCACAAACTTTCCACAATAAGTTGGGTGAATTTTGGCCCATTCCTCCTGACAGAGCTGGTGTAACTGAGTCAGGTTTGTAGGCCTCCTTGTACGCACACACTTTTTCAGTTCTGCCCACACATTTTCTAAGGGATTGAGGTCAGGGCTTTGTGATGGCCCCTCCAATACCTTGACTTTGTTGTCCTTAAGCCAACTTTGGAATTATGCTTGCGGTCATTGTCCATTTGGAAGACCCACTTGCGACCAAGCTTTAACTTCCTAACTGATGTCTTGAGATGTTGCTTCAATATATGTGCACATCATTTTCCGTCCTCATGATGCCATCTATTTTGTGAGGTGCACCAGCCCCTCCTGCAGCAAAGCATCCCCACAACATGATGCTGCAACCCCCGTGCTTCACGATTGGGATGGTGTTCTTCGGCTTGAAGGCCTCCCCCATTATCATCTAAACATAACAGTTGTCATTATGGCCAAACAGTTCTATTATTGTTTCATCAGACCAGAAAGAGTATAGAGTGCAGTATAGAGTATAGAGTGCAGTGATGTGTCCTATAAGGAGCATTGGTGGCAAATCTGATGGCCGAATGGTAAAGGACATCGAGCCACTCGAGAGCACCCTTACCTGCCGATCTATAAATGATGTCTCCGTAATCTAGCATGGGTAGGATGGTCATCTGAATCAGGGTTAGTTTGGCAGCTGGGGTGAAAGAGGAGCGATTATGATAGATTACAATAGAGGAAACCAAGTCTAGATTTAACTTTGGCCTACAGCTTTGATATGTGCGGAGAGAAGGACAGTGTATCGTCTAGCTATACTCCAAGGAACTTGAATGAGGTGACGACCTCAAGCTCTAAACCCTCAGAGGTAGTAATAACACCTGTGGGGAGAGGGGCAAACTTCTTACCAAACCACATGACCTTTGTTTTGGAGGTGTTCAGAACAAGTTTAAGGGCAGAGAAAGCTTGTTGGACACTAAGAAAGCTGTGTTGTAGAGCGTTTCACACAAACTCCGGGAGGGGCCAGCTGAGTAGAAGACTGTATCATCTGCATATAAATGGATGAGAGAGCTTCCTACTGCCTGAGCTATGTTGTTGATGTAAATTGAGAAGAGCGTAATCCTAGGATCGAGCCTTGGGGTACTGCCTCCTGAACAGCTAATCAAAGGGCCTCGTTTACACTGCTGCTGCTACTGTCTGTGTATTATCTATGCATAGTCCCTTTAACTCTACCTACATGTACACTACTGTTCAGAAGTTTGAGGCCACTTAGAAATGTCCTTGTTTTCCATGAAAACATACATGAAATTAGTTGCAAAATGAATAGGAAATATAGTAAAGATGTAAAGATGATGACAAGGATGTAAATAGTGATTTTTAATTGAAATAATAATTTGTTCCTCAAACTTTGGTTTCGTCAAAGTTTCCTCCATTTACAGCCTTGCAGACCTTTGGCGTTCTAGTTGTCAATTTGTTGAGGTAATCTGAAGAGATTTCACCCCATGCTTCCTGAAGCACCTCCCACAAGTTGGATTGGCTTTATGAGCACTTCTTACCTACCATACAGTAGCTGCTCCCACAACAGCTTAATAGGGTTGAGGTCCAGTGACTGTGCTGGCCACTCCGTTATAGACAGAACACCAGCTGACTGCTTCCTTGCTAAATAGTCATTGCATAGTTTGGAGCTGTGGTTTGGGTTATTGTCCTGTTGTATGAAGAAATCGGCTCCAATTAAGCGCCGTCCACAGGGTATGGCAAGGCGTTGCAAAATGGAGTGATAGCATTCTTTCTTCATGATCCCTTTTACCCTGTACAAATCTCCCACCCCTGATCATCATATTGCCTCCACCATGCTTGATAGATGGCGTCAAGCACTCCTCGAGCATCTTTTCATTTTTTATGTGTCTCACGAATGTTCTCCTTTGTGATCCGAACACCTCAAACTTAGATTTGTCTGTCTATAACACTTTCTTCCAATCTTCCTCTGTCCAGTGTCTGTGTTCTTATGCAATAAAATTATTATATGAGAGTAAGATAGAGAACAACTAAATGTGTCCTTACATGAGAAAAGTAATTTTAAATGTAGCTACTTTCCCCTTGCCCATCTTAATCTTTTATTTTTCATTGAACAGTCTGAGAAGGCCAGCATCCCTCTTTAATGTTGACGTTGAGGCTGGTGTTTTGCGCGTACTATATAATGAATTGGCCAGTTGAGGACTTGTGAGGCGTCTGTTTCTCAAACCAGACACTCTAATGTACTTGTCCTCTTGCTCAGTTGTGCACCGGGGCCTGCCACTCCTCTTTCTATTCTGGTTAGAGCCAGTTTGCGCTGTTCTGTGAAGGGAGTAGTACACAGTGTTGTATGAGATCATCAGTTCATTGGCAATTTCTCGCATGGAAAAACCTTCATTTCTCAGAACAAGAATAGACTCATGAGTTTCAGAAGAAAGTTCTTTGTTTCTGGCCATTTTGAGCCTGTAATCGAACCCACAAATGCTGATGCTCCAGATACTCAACTAGTTTAAGAAGGCTAGTTTTATTGCTTCTTTAATCAGAACAGCAGTTTTCAGCTGTGCTAACATAACTGCAAAAGGGTTTTCTAATTAGCCTTTTAAAATTATAAACTTGGAGTGGCTAACAACGTGCCATTGGAACACAGGAGTGATGGTTGCTGATAATGGGCCTCTGTTCGCCTATGTAGATATTCCACAAAAATAAGCCGTTTCTAGCTACAATAGTCATTTACAACATTAACAATGTCTACACTATATTTCTGATCAATTTGATATAATTTTAATGGACAAAACATTTGCTTTTCTTTCAAAAACAAGGATACTTCTAAGTGACCCTTAACTTTTGAACGGTACTGTACAGGTTACCTCAATTACCTTAACGAATCGGTACCCCTGTATATAGCCTCACTATTGTTATTTTACTGTTGCTGTTTAATTATTTGTTACTTGTTTTTTAAATTGACTCATCTATTTTTTACTTAACATTTATTTTTCTTAAAACTTCTTAAAGCATTGTTGGTTAAGGGCTTGTATGTAAGCATTTAACTGTAAGGTGACAAATATAATTTGATTTCATTTGATTTGGTGACAGACAGTGGCTGAGACAGCATATGTTCTGATTTTATACACTCTTTCAGAGAGGTAGTTAGCAAAACAGCCCGAAGACGTCTCAGAGAAACCAATACTCTTAGCCGGCCCACAAGAATGGAATGGTCTACCGTATCAAAAGATTGCATAGCAGAGAGCGTACCATTGACACCAAGAAAGCCAAGTTTTTCTAACACTTTTGATTAACAGGGCAAAATAGAAATGGACCTATAACAGTTAGGATCAGCCTGATCTCCTTTAAATAAAGGATGCATCGTGGTTGCATTCCAAGCAATGGGAACCTCCCAAGAGAGGACAGACAGGTTAAAAAAGGTCAGAGATTGGCTTGGCGATAATAGGGGCTTCAACCTTAAAGAAGAATGGATCCATCTGACCCAGATGTTTTTTGGGGGTTTAAGGACCTCAGACTCAGTGAGAAACTTGGTGGCGGGTAGTGATTTATTATCATTATTATTGCTGAAGGTGTAAACCCATTTTTTTTAGCAAGAGATAGCACTTGTATATGAAAGTAGCAGAAATTTGCAGAAAGTCGTTTTGGAAACATTTTATTTAATGGAAACAATAACGTTCTTGAACTTTTTTTGGCAACATAGTGATATATTCTTATTACTGTACAATGAGGAATTCAACTACAAAATACTAGTCTTCTCCCATTTGTTTAACCATTGCCCCCAACCACAACGTGTATAAACAACAACAATAAATAAGAATCAAATAAGATATTAGATACAAAACAAAAATGTGAAGAACATAAATCAATCAACTCTAATTAGCACGTCGGACAATATGCAAGTGTGTGTGAATGGATGGATGCATCAGATTTAGCCCCCTGAACAGCTTTCACAAGCGCTGCAGAGGCTGCTGTGTGGGGGAGGCGTTCCCTTCTTTGAATGTGTGGGGTTACAAGTTCCTTTCCCAGCTGCTCCAGGAACACCCTGCTCTTGTTCCGCTTATCAGGCATCCAGGTTGATCTTGTTCCATATCACAAAGGCATTGTAACATCGATGATGTTATGGAAGATGACCAGGGGCCAGCGGGCAGTCATCCTCCTGCAGCTGTTAGTTCCAATCACCTTGTCCAGGTTGTCCATACCTCCTATCTTGTGGTTGTAGTCCAGGATGATGGCTGGCTTCCTGTCCTCACCATCACTGATCTCAGCCGTTTTGTGCTGTGTGCTCAGGAGTACCACATTCTTGTTCCTCTTTGGGAGGTAAGCAACTAAAGTGGTTGAGGGGGTGAAGGGAAACTTTGATGAGAAGGCCTCTCTCCCCCTTGTTGCGAGGAGGGCAGGAGTGCAGGGGGGGAGCTCAGGCTTGTTCTCTCTAGCTGTGCCAACCATGGTGATCTTCCTCTTCAGGAGCTGCTGGCTGAGTTCAATCAGTAGCACATGCTGCTGTTTTTGTGTGTGTGTCAATGCTTTTATAACTGCCGGGTCAAAAATGACTCTAAGACAATCTTTGTACCCTGGTGGTGTACAGCTTCAATGGAAATATTAACAAAGGAGATGTTTGACTTTGTCTGATGTTGGGGGTCACTCTAGGAAAAGAAATCCAATTTCAAGTTAAAATAATATCATTTAGGGGGTTTTCTCTGCTGTTAAACATAGTGGTGAATATTTTTTTTTACCCTTAAGACAACACAAGGGTTAAATGGAAAAAACTGAGGATGGATAGGTTACTCCACAATAAACCTAAATGACAGGTTTAATGTGATAGGAAAAAACTGAGGATGGATCAACAACATTTAGTTACTCCACAATACTAACCTAAATAGTTTACTCCTGTGATAGGAAAAAACTGAGGATGGATCAATAACATTGTAGTTACTCCACAATACGAACCTAAAGTACAGAGGGAAAAGAAGGAAGCCTGTACAGAATAAAACTATTCAAAAACAAATATTCTGTTTGCAACAAGGCGCTAAAGTAAAACTGCAAATATAAATCAACTTCATGTTCTGAATATGTGTTATGTTGGGCCAAATCCAACACATCACTGAGTACCACTCTTCATATTTTCAAGCATGGTGGTGGCTGTTATGGAATGCTTGTCATCGGCACCGACTATGGTGTTTTGGGGGGGGATTAAGATACACGGAATAGAGCTAAACTCAAGCAAAGTCCCAGAGGAAAACATGGTTCAGTCTGCTTTCCAACAGACACTGGGAGACAAATTCACCTTTCAGCAGGACAATAACCTTAAAACACAAGGCCAATTATACACTGGAGTTGGTTACCAAGACGACATTGAATGTTCCTAAGTGACCTAGTTCAAGTTTGGACTTAAATTGTCTTGAAAATCTATGGCAAGACCTGAAAATGGCTATCTAACATTAATTAACAGCCAACTTGACAGAGCTTGAAGAATTGTTAAAATATTGATGTGCAAATATAGTACAATCCAAGTCTCTTAGAGACTTACCCAGAAAGGCTCGCAGCTGTAATCACTGCCAAAGGTGATTCTAACATGTATTGACTCAGGGGGTGTGAATTATATACAGAAATATCTAATACTTATATATATTAGATATTTCTGTATATAATTTTATATAAATGTGCTAAAAAAATTTAAAACATGTTTTCACTTTGTCATTATGAATTATTGTGTGTAGATGTGTGAGAGAGAGAAAAAAATGATTTTGTCCATTTTGAATTTCAGGCTGTAACACAACAAAATGTGGAATAAGACAAGGGGATACTTTCTGAAGGCACTGTGTGTGTGTGTGTGTGTGTGTGTGTGTGTGTGTGTGTGTGTGTGTGTGTGTGTGTGTGTGTGTGTGTGTGTGTGTGTGTGTGTGTGTGTGTGTGTGTGTGTGTGTGTGTGTGTGTGTGTGTGTGTGTGCGTGCGTGCGTGTGTGTGTGTGTGTGTGTGTGTGTGTGTGTGTTTTTCCAAGAGACCCCTTTAGTACCAGATGAATTACCCTGAGCTGCAGAACAGAACAGAGCAGCAGGATTAGCATTCTCTGGTTTGAGTTCTGTTTTCTCATTGGTTTAAAAACCTTGTGGCTGAATATCTGGAATACTGTAGCAGCCCCTGTCATGGTGGCTGTCATTGTATTATAGAAGGGGATAATGCACTGGGTGTGTGTGTGTGTATGTGTAGTAGTGTGTTTGTGTAGTGTGTGTGTGTGTTTGTGTAGTGTGTGTACTTGTGTGTGTGTATGTGTAGTAGTGTGTTTGTGTAGTGTGTCCGTGTGTACGTGTGTGTGTGTGTGTGTAGTAGTAGTGTGTTTGTGTAGTGTGTGTGTGTGTGTTTGTGTAGTGTGTGTACTTGTGTGTGTGTATGTGTAGTAGTGTGTTTGTGTAGTGTGTCCGTGTGTATGTGTGTGTGTGTGTGTGTGTGTAGTAGTAGTGTGTTTGTGTAGTGTGTCCGAGTGTGTGTCACCAGATCTAAACGCTGTTTAGTGATGTTGAGAGGTCGCAAAGCTTGGATTAGAAAAAGGGGGAAGATGAGAAAAGGGGGAGAGAGAGAAAGGTGGAGAGAGAGAGTGCGAGAGAAAGTGAAGGAGAGAGAGAGAGAGAGAGAGAGAGAGAGAGACACAGGGGTAGAGAGAGAGAGGAAGACAGAGATAGAAAGAGAGAGAAAAGATTCCAGTCATGTCATTACACCTCTCTTGATTCCTCCCAAGTTTCCTCCATCTTGTCCTCCCTCGTTTTCACTCTTGTTTCCTCCCTCTTTTCTCCCTCATTTCCTCCCCCCCCTTCCCCCGCCCCTTGCTGTGACTACACAGCTCCAACTTTGTGATTGTTCCCTCACCTACGTGGATTAATGGTCGTGTGTGGATCTGATTTAACATAATTAAAAGCTCACCTCAGTCCCTTTAAAGGTGGAATCCACGGTAGGGTTACACCGCCACTGTCCACCGACCACGGCCGCTGTTATTGTTTTTGTTGTTTTGTTTTGTTGACCACAGTTGAGGAGAGGAGCGTTTTGCAACAACGTGCTGTTCAAGGGGAGAAATGTTGTAATATTTCAAACAGACGTGGCTGTTTTCAACATTCCCGCTTTAAGCTTTGAAGACTGTTGAGGATTTATCAAGAGCTTACGGGATGCTACACAAAGCATTTAGAACATATAGTCTGTTTGAAACTCTTAGTACCCCCAACTCCTGTCACTAAAGTCATGACATTGACATCAGGTACTGTAGTCTACACACACAGACAATGAATGAAGGAATAGCACATGCCAAGTGTATTGCATTGTACTTTTTAGCCTAGTGGTTAAGAGTGTTGGGGCCAGTAACTGAGAGGTTGCTGGTTCGAATCCCCGAGCCGACGAGGTGAAAAATCTGTCAATGTGCCCTTGAGCGAGGTACTTAACTCTAATTATGCCTGTAAATTCCTCTGTATTAGAGCGTTTGCTAAATGACTCAAATTTAAAACTTTAATAAACCATTAATAATCCCAATGCTAAATCCCTGTTTAGGATAGGAAGCCAGCCATCATGCTGGACTACAACCACAATAAACCAATAATAATCCCAATGCTAAATCACTGTTTAGGATAGGAAGCCAGCCATCATCCTGGACTACAACCACAATAAACCAATAATAATCCCAATGCTAAATCACTGTTTAGGATAGGAAGCCAGCCATCATCCTGGACTACAACCACAATAAACCAATAATAATCCCAAATCCCATCATCCTGGCTAAATCCCTGTTTAACAAACCATTTATAATCTCAATGCTAAATCCCTGTTTAATAAACCATTATTAATCTCAATGCTAAATCCCTGTTTAATAAACCATTAATAATCTCAATGCTAAATCCCTGTTTAATAAACCATTAATCTCAATGCTAAATCCCTGTTTAACAAACCATTAATAATCCCAATGCTAAATCCCTGTTCAATAAACCATTAATAATGTAAATGCTAAATCCCTGTTTAACAAACCTGTGTGGGCTGTTCTCCAGTCCTATTACTGAGATAAGGACCGGCCTTAATACCAAGTGATTGAAAAATGTGTTATGTGAAACAATGCCAGAGCTGTGTGTGTGTGTGTGTGTGTGTGTGTGTGTGTGTGTGTGTGTGTGTGTGTGTGTGTGTGTGTGTGTGTGTGTGTGTGTGTGTGTGTGTGTGTGTGTGTGTGTGTGTGTGGGTGCTGAAACAATGCCTGAGCTGACGAACTAATGAAGTCCCTGCCTGCTGCCATAGGCACACGAGCAGGTTAATTACAGGGAGGGAGAGAGAGAACGAGAAGGGAAGGAGAGGGAGGGGGAGAAGCAGCGAGAGAGATAAAGAGAAGAAGGGAGGAGAGAGAGGGGGAGGGGGAGAAGCAGAGAGAGAGATAAAGAGAAGGGAGGGAGAGAGAGGTGGAGAAGCAGCGAGAGAGATAAAGAGAAGAAGGGAGGGAGAGAGGTGGAGAAGCAGCGAGAGAGATAAAGAGAAGGAAGGGAGAGAGATAAAGAGAAGGGAGAGGGGGAGGGGGATGTGTGGCTTAACTTGTCCTCCTTTACTCCTTCTTTTTGCAGAGTACAGTAGAGTACAGTAGAGTAGAGTAGAGTAGAGTAGAGTACAGCAGAATACAGCAGAGTACAGTAGAGTACAGCAGAGTACAGTAGAGTACAGTACAGTAGAGTACAGTAGAATACAGTAGAGTAGAATACAGTAGAGTACAGTAGAGTACAATAGAGTACAGTAGAATACAGTAGAGTACAGTAGAGTACAGTACAGCAGAATACAGTAGAGTACAGTAGAGTACAGTACAGTAGAGTACAGTAGAGTACAGTAGAGTACAGTACAGCAGAATACAGTACAGCAGAATACAGTAGAGCAGAATAGAGTGCAGTAGAGCAGAATACAGTAGAGCAGAGCAGAGTTCAGCAGAGCAGAGCACAGTAGAGTACAGTACAGTACAGTACAGTAGAGTACAGTAGAGTAGAGTACAGTACAGTAGAGTAGAGTACAGTACAGTAGAGTACAGTACAGTACAGTAGAGTACAGTAGAGTACAGTAGAGTAGAGTACAGTAGAGCAGAGCAGAGTTCAGCAGAGCAGAGCAGAGCACAGTAGAGTACAGTACAGTACAGTAGAGTACAGTAGAGTAGAGTAGAGTACAGTACAGTACAGTACAGTAGAGTACAGTACAGTACAGTAGAGTACAGTAGAGTAGAGTACAGTAGAGCAGAGTAGAGTACAGTAGAGCAAAGTACAGTAGAGCAGAGTAGAGTACAGTAGAGCAAAGTACAGTACAGCAGAGTAGAGTACAGTAGAGTCTAGCAGAGCAGAGTACAGTAGTGCAGAGCAGGAATGTCTGGCCCCTTGGGCCATGCTACACAATGGCTGCAGGGCCAGAATCTGAGCCTGTGTGGCTACATCCCACAATATTTTAATTAGCTGTAAACTATGTCACCCACTTGGCTGAAAACACTCCGCTCCAGTCCTGTCCAGTCGGGTTGGTGATCGAACCGGGTGACAGTACGGAAGAAAAATAGTTGCCACTCTATAATTCTGTGTTTCAGTAAAAGTCCTACTCATGGGACCCCTTGTTTGATCTAGTGTCTAGGTTTTAGCTCAACAGGTTAACACACAGTGTTGTGACCATGCGTTTACACTTCTCTCTGTTTTGTGTTTCAGTGAAGGTTCAGAAGAGTGACCACCCCCACTCGTGGGACCCCTGTGTGAACTACTGTCCCTCCCAGCACCCCTCTTCTCACTGTAAGACCTGGACCACCTCTAACAACCCGTCCAGCACACAGGAATACTGCAAATGTAAATATCGCCTCTGTTTCTGTTTTCTGTCTCCCCAGAAAACAACAAACTGGTTCTGTGAAAAGTTCCCAGAAATTCTTCTCGTAACAACAAAAAACTGTCCAGTTGTGCGGATGATTCTACAATGTTTATTTTAGGGTGCTAAAAAAACTTTCAAGAATGTTCCCAGAACACATTTCATATGTTTCTTTTTTTTTAAGGTTCCCAGAATGTTTATTGAGGTTGTGGGAACATTGTGGGGATGTGACAACAGATCGGTTCCCCAAAAAATAATGTTTTTATCCGGCTGAACAAAACATGTATTTGATGAGAAGAGTGTTGATAGAACAGCCTTACGGAGTTCTTTAAAACTAGAACCCGGCTGGCCTCTCAGCCTAGCAGGACCCTCTAGAGAACGTTGACAACTAGAACCCTGCCTCTCAGCCTATCAGGACCCTCTAGAGAACGTTGACAACTAGAACCCTGCCTCTCAGCCTATCAGGACCCTCTAGAGAACAGGACCCTCTGACGTTGAAACTAGAACCCCGCCTCTCAGCCTATCAGGACCCTCTAGAGAACGTTGAAAACTAGAACCCTGCCTCTCAGCCTATCAGGACCCTCTAGAGAACGTTGAAAACTAGAACCCTGCCTCTCAGCCTATCAGGACCCTCTAGAGAACGTTGACAACTAGAACCCCGCCTCTCAGCCTATCAGGACCCTCTAGAGAACGTTGAAAACTAGAACTCTGCCTCTCAGCCTATCAGGACCCGCTAGAGAACGTTGAAAACTAGAACCCCGCCTCTCAGCCTATCAGGACCCTCTAGAGAACGTTGACAACTAGAACCCCGCCTCTCAGCCTATCAGGACCCTCTAGAGAACGTTGAAAACTAGAACTCTGCCTCTCAGCCTATCAGGACCCACTAGAGAACGTTGAAAACTACCCTCAAGGCGCTGCAAACATGAGCACCAACCCTTGATAAATAATACGTACACTATTGTAAAGGATTCATTGCGTGAAGAAATATTTGCAGAAATATATCAATAAAAAATGTTTTTATTTTTATTTATTTGTTTAGATAAAGTCAAAGATATGTTTTGTATAATTCTACAAAGTCCTAGGAAACAAAGTAGGCCTGTAAGTAAGTCTGTTTTAGTTTCCGTTACAATAAAAACATTACAATCCATTCGATCCACTTTATTTATAGATTCGATTAGTAATATAATTACACTAAATTCATAAAGTTCAGTTACAGCGACTTTTGAAAAACATATAAACTAAAAATAATAATATACCCAGGCAGTTGAAATGATTTGATGTGTTCCTAAACACAAGTACCAGTGAATAAACAATTATAAAGGAAGAATTGCATAAATAAATATCAATGGAAATATATTCATGACAAGATGTACAAACAGTCATTTATTAACTGTACCCAACACTGTATTGTGCCCATATACCTTTAGTCATGAATTAATGTCGTCTCCTCTCTACGCTTTGGGTTCCCAGTCAGCATACAGCTTCAGGGCTTTGTGTGAACAAGCCTCACTAACATATCGACGGCACACAGTGTCCATGGGCCTTGTTTCGTGTGCACCTCCTGCGTGGTGTCGCACAATCTCTGTTGAAGCGAGTGCGTGGCGTGATCCACGGGGGGGGGAAAAGTCCATACTGTAACTATCAGACCAAAATAACGCAACATCCATGCTCTTCCCGCTGGACCCCCCCCCCTCCCCCTCCGCGGACACCAATGCTTTCATCCATAGACATAGTCTCACGTTCTGTTTCCTTTTTTCTGTGCTAATGAGCAAACGGGAACCATCTCTGATGTGCTGCAACATTTGCATGTCACATAAACTCGTGGTGGTAGTTGGGATCATCGTCTCAGTTGGTTCTGTTCTGGTTTTTCTGAGGCGAGGCTCAGGCATCAGAGGCTCCAAGTCAACATCAGAATCCGATGAACACTCTTCATCAGTAACAGCGACCGCAACTCATTTAAATTCGGCGGCATTTGCAATGCTGTCAGTGCTTCCGTTCGTTTGGTCGGGCTTGCCATTGAACTACACACAGTGTTTGTTGTACTCAGTGTCTGATTTGACTCTCTGAGGGGAAATGATATACCATTTCCAGCCTTTCATAATAAATTAATGAGACCGCCCACAACGGCCACAATTCTTCATCGTCATTACACTATTGTTCTAAATTCAATCATCCTCTTCAGCCTCATCGTGGCTCCCGAGTGGCACAGCGGTCTAAGGCTCTGCATCTCAGTGCTACAGGCGTCACTACAGACCCTGGTTCTATCCTGGGCTGTTTCACAACTGGCCATGATCAGGAGTCCCACAGGGCGTTGCACACCTTGCCGAGTGTCATCCGGGTTTGGCCTGGGTAGGCCGCCATTGTAAAATAAGAATTTGATCTTAACTGACTTGCCAGATTAAATACTTTAAAAAAAATGTATTAATCATTCAGTTCATTGACATATATACACCATTTTCACCTTCTACCTGGTTTCCATATACCATTATCACCTTCTACCTGGTTTCCATCTCCCATTATCACCTTCTATCTGATTTCCATCGCCCATGATCACATTCTATCTGGTTTCCATCGCCCATTCATCCATTGACAACAGAATAGCATATTTTAATTTTAAGTTTATTACGTTACTCATTTTTGCTTAGAAGCCAGAGTAATACGGCCGCCGAGTGGCCATGTGCTGAATTCAGAGTAATACTGCCTCCTAGTGGCCATGTGCTGAATTCAGAGTAATACTGCCTCCTAGTGGCCATGTGCTGAATTCAGAGTAATACTGCCTCCTAGTGGCCATGTGCTGAATTCAGAGTAATACTGCCTCCTAGTGGCCATGTGCTGAATTCAGAGTAATACTGCCTCCTAGTGGCCATGTGCTGAATTCAGAGTAATACTGCCTCCTAGTGGCCATGTGCTGAATTCAGAGTAATACTGCCTCCTAGTGGCCATGTGCTGAATTCAGAGTAATACTGCCTCCTAGTGGCCATGTGCTGAATTCAGAGTAATACTGCCTCCTAGTGGCCATGTGCTGAATTCAGAGTAATACGGCCTCCTAGTGGCCATGTGCTGAATTCCGAGTAATACTGCTTCCTAGTGGCCATGTGCTGAATTCAGAGTAATACTGCCTCCTAGTGGCCATGTGCTGAATTCAGAGTAATACTGCCTCCTAGTGGCCATGTGCTGAATTCAGAGTAATACTGCCTCCTAGTGGCCATGTGCTGAATTCAGAGTAATACTGCCTCCTAGTGGCCATGTGCTGAATTCAGAGTAATACTGCCTCCTAGTGGCCATGTGCTGAATTCAGAGTAATACTGCCTCCTAGTGGCCATGTGATGCTGAATTCTGAATTCAGAGTAATGGACTGCCTCCTAGTGGCCATGTGCTGAATTCAGAGTAATACTGCCATCCTAGTGGCCATGTAAAATTTGACAGCTGATTGTTTCCTAGTGGCCATCATCTGAATGTCAGATTTAATACTGTCTATGGACATGTGCTGAATTAGAGTAATACTGCCTCCTAGTGGCCATGTGCTGAATTTAGGTGTAGTTTGGATGCCACCTAGTGGCCATGTTGACTGAGTTTAGTGTAGTTTGGATGCCGGCTAGTGCCATGTGCTGAGTTCAGAGTAATACTGCCTCCTAGTGGCCATGTGCTGAATTCAGGTAATGACTGCCTTTAGTGGCCATGTGCTGAATTCAGAGTAATACTGAGTTTATGTGCTGAGTTTGGATGGGCCGGCGAGTGGCATGTGACTGAGTTTAGGTGTAGTTTGGAGTGGCCATGTGCTGAATTCAGAGTAATACGGCCTCCTAGTGGTCATGTGCTGAATTCAGAGTAATACTGCCTCCTAGTGGCCATGTGCTGAATTCATGGACAGTCTGTATGGATATTCTTGGAAAAAGTGAAATGTGGAAATGGAGCTTGTAATTGCTCTTCAATTTTGAGTTATATGACAAATGTAAGTGTCATAGCAACTTCAGAATATGCACTTTGCAAAATCTACCTGCATGTGATTCTGAAGGAAGATTTGATAATGTGATGCTCAGACCCCAGCATTGTCAATTACAAATGGCAGTGTATCTCTTCATGTAAAATTTGACAGCTGATTGGTTTAATATTGCCACTCATCAGACTATTGTCAATTTAATATTGTCTATGGACAAACTCTTATTATGTATGAAATTAGTTTCGGTGTAGTTTAGGTGTAGTTTGATGTACACACCAATTATTGATGCAGGTTGACTGAGTTTAGGTGTAGTTTGGATGGGCCGGCTGTGCAGGTTGACTGAGTTTAGGTGTAGTTTTGATGGGCGGGCTGTAAAGGGTTACTGGCGTCGTTTGTTTTCCGCTCATCAACTTGGAGTCAAGGACTTGTTTTGTATTATTCTAAAAGGCCGGCTGCAATACACAGCATGTTTTGGGGCGACAGCCCCGAAACCTGAAGGATCTGGAGAAGGTCTGTATGGAGGAGTGGGCCAAAATCCCAGAAATTGTGTGCAAACCTGGTCAAGAACTACAGGAACATTGTATGATCTCTGTAATTGCAATCAAAGGTTTTTGTACCAAATATTAAGTTCTGCTTTTCTGAGGTATCAAATATTATGTCATACAATAAAATGCAAATTAATTACTTAAAAATCATACAATGTGATTTTCTTGGATTTACCAAGGTTACAGAAATTGTACCTATGATAAAAATGACAGACGTCCTACAGAACATTGTCTTGGAGCCTGGCTGGGTACCAACGTCCTACAGAACATTGTTTCCCTGGCTGGGTACCAATATACATACATTGTCTTGGAGCCTGGCTGGGTACCAATGTATCCTACAGAACATTGTCTTGGAGCACTGGTGGTCTTGGAGCCTGGGACCAACGTCCTACAGAACATTGTCTTGGAGCCTGGCTGGATACCAACGATTTTACAGAACATTGTCTTGGAGCCTGGCTGGGTACCAACGTATACAGAACATTGTCTTGGAGCCTGGCTGGGTACCAACATATATACAGACACATTGTCTTGGAGCCTGGCTGGATGAATAGGCATAACAAACATTATTTGGAGCCTGGCTTTAAATTAAATCACTGTCTTCAGCCTCCTTATCATTCAGTTAGGCCTAATTTAATTTGTCTTGGAGTGGCTGGGTACAATTAGCATCCATTCATTCAATGAGAAACATTGATCATTTGAGCCTGGCTGGGTACCAACGTCCCACAGCACATTGTCTTGGAGCCTGGCTGGGTACCAACATCCTACAGAACATTGTCTTGGAGCCTGGCTGGGTACCAACGTCCTACAGAACATTGTCTTGGAGCCTGGCTGGGTACCAACGTCCTACAGAACATTGTCTTGGAGCCTGGCTGGGTACCAACGTCCTACAGAACATTGTCTTGGAGCCTGGCTGGGTACCAACGTCCCACAGAACATTGTCTTGGAGCCTGGCTGGGTACCAACGTCCTACAGAACATTGTCTTGGAGCCTGGCTGGGTACCAACGTCCTACAGAACATTGTCTTGGAGCCTGGCTGGGTACCAACGTCCTACAGAACATTGTCTTGGAGCCTGGCTGGGTACCAACATCCTACAGAACATTGTCTTGGAGCCTGGCTGGGTACCAACGTCCTACAGAACATTGTCTTGGAGCCTGGCTGGGTACCAACGTCCTACAGAACATTGTCTTGGAGCCTGGCTGGGTACCAACGTCCTACAGAACATTGTCTTGGAGCCTGGCTGGGTACCAACGTCCTACAGCACATTGTCTTGGAGCCTGGCTGGGTACCAACGTCCTACAGGACATTGTCTTGGAGCCTGGCTGGGTACCAACGTCCTACAGAACATTGTCTTGGAGCCTGGCTGGGTACCAACATCCTACAGCACATTGTCTTGGAGCCTGGCTGGGTACCAACGTCCTACAGCACATTGTCTTGGAGCCTGGCTGGGTACCAACGTCCTACAGAACATTGTCTTGGAGCCTGGCTGGGTACCAACGTCCAACAGAACATTGTCTTGGAGCCTGGCTGGGTACCAGCGTCCTACAGAACATTGTCTTGGAGCCTGGCTGGGTACCAACGTCCACAGAACATTGTCTTGGAGCCTGGCTGGGTACCAACATCCTACAGCACATTGTCTTGGAGCCTGGCTGGGTACCAACGGCCTACAGAACATTGTCTTGGAGCCTGGCTGGGTACCAACGTCCCACAGAACATTGTCTTGGAGCCTGGCTGGGTACCAACGTCCCACAGAACATTGTCTTGGAGCCTGGCTGGGTACCAACGTCCCACAGAACATTGTCTTGGAGCCTGGCTGGGTACTAACGTCCTACAGAACATTGTCTTGGAGCCTGGCTGGGTACCAACGTCCTACAGCACATTGTCTTGGAGCCTGGCTGGGTACCAACGTCCTACAGAACATTGTCTTGGAGCCTGGCTGGGTACCAACGCCCTACAGAACATTGTCTTGGAGCCTGGCTGGGTACCAACGTCCTACAGAACATTGTCTTGGAGCCTGGCTGGGTACCAACGTCCCACAGGACATTGTCTTGGAGCCTGGCTGGGTACCAACATCCTACAGAACATTGTCTTGGAGCCTGGCTGGGTACCAACGTCCTACAGAACATTGTCTTGGAGCCTGGCTGGGTACCAACGTCCTACAGAACATTGTCTTGGAGCCTGGCTGGGTACCAACGTCCTACAGAACATTGTCTTGGAGCCTGGCTGGGTACCAACGTCCTACAGAACATTGTCTTGGAGCCTGGCTGGGTACCAACGTCCTACAGAACATTGTCTTGGAGCCTGGCTGGGTACCAACGTCCTACAGAACATTGTCTTGGAGCCTGGCTGGGTACCAACGTCCTACAGAACATTGTCTTGGAGCCTGGCTGGGTACCAACGTCCTACAGAACATTGTCTTGGAGCCTGGCTGGGTACCAACGTCCTACAGAACATTGTCTTGGAGCCTGGCTGGGTACCAACGTCCTACAGAACATTGTCTTGGAGCCTGGCTGGGTACCAACGTCCTACAGAACATTGTCTTGGAGCCTGGCTGGGTACCAACGCCCACAGAACATTGTCTTGGAGCCTGGCTGGGTACCAACATCCTACAGAACATTGTCTTGGAGCCTGGCTGGGTACCAACGTCCTACAGAACATTGTCTTGGAGCCTGGCTGGGTACCAACGTCCTACAGAACATTGTCTTGGAGCCTGGCTGGGTACCAACGTCCCACAGAACATTGTCTTGGAGCCTGGCTGGGTACCAACGTCCTACAGAACATTGTCTTGGAGCCTGGCTGGGTACCAACGTCCTACAGAACATTGTCTTGGAGCCTGGCTGGGTACCAACGTCCTACAGAACATTGTCTTGGAGCCTGGCTGGGTACCAACGTCCTACAGAACATTGTCTTGGAGCCTGGCTGGGTACCAACGTCCCACAGGACATTGTCTTGGAGCCTGGCTGGGTACCAACATCCTACAGAACATTGTCTTGGAGCCTGGCTGGGTACCAACGCCCTACAGAACACTGTCTTGGAGCCTGGCTGGGTACCAACGACCTACAGAACACTGTCTTGGAGCCTGGCTGGGTACCAACGCCCTACAGAACACTGTCTTGGAGCCTGGCTGGGTACCAACGACCTACAGAACACTGTCTTGGAGCCTGGCTGGGTACCAACGTACAGCAGAACATTGTCTTGGAGCCTGGCTGGGTACCAATGTCCTACAGAACATTGTCTTGGAGCCTGGCTGGGTACCAACGTCCTACAGAACATTGTCTTGGAGCCTGGCTGGGTACCAACGTCCTACAGAACATTGTCTTGGAGCCTGGCTGGGTACCAACGTACCACAGAACATTGTCTTGGAGCCTGGCTGGGTACCAACGTCCCACAGAACATTGTCTTGGAGCCTGGCTGGGTACCAACGTCCCACAGCACATTGTCTTGGAGCCTGGCTGGGTACCAACGTCCTACAGAACATTGTCTTGGAGCCTGGCTGGGTACCAACGTCCCACAGCACATTGTCTTGGAGCCTGGCTGGGTACCAACGACCTACAGAACATTGTCTTGGAGCCTGGCTGTTTACCAACGTTCCACAACAGAACATTGTCTTGGAGCCTGGCTGGGTACCAATGTCCCACAGCACATTGTCTTGGAGCCTGGCTGTTTACCAACGTCCACAGCACATTGTCTTGGAGCCTGGCTGGGTAACAACGTCCCAGAGCACATTGTCTTGGAGCCTGGCTGGGTACCAACGACCTACAGAACATTGTCTTGGAGCCTGGCTGGGTACCAACGTCCTACAGAACATTGTCTTGGAGCCTGGCTGGGTACCAACGTTCCACAGCAAATTGTCTCGGCGGTTTAAGTTTAGGAAAGGTCATTGAATGAGCAGGACATAGGTTTTATTTTGGCTGATTTTAAAAACAAATCTAAATCAAACGTCAGTGGCCTTTGGCAGTTCTGGGGTTAATAAAGGTTCCCAGAACATTTAACTAGGTTGTGGGAACATTGCAAGAGACACATTCCCAAAACACAAAATATGCTCAGTTGGGATGACATTCATACAATGTTTAAGTTAGGTTTGTACAGGACATTCCTGTAATATTGTAAGAATGTTGACAGAACAGCTGGTCTACGTTCTTTATAGGTTCCCAGAACATTTAATTAAGTTATGGGAGCTGTTGCAAGAATATTGTTGTGATAATTAACGTATTGTTGCACAATGTTCCCCAGTTTCCAAATGAGTATGTTTGTATGAAGTTCACAGCCTATTTGTTTTAGGTTGAACATAATATTCCACGTTTCTATCCAGTTTTAACGGTAATTCTCATATCTGGAGACATATGGCATTTCAAATTTCATTCATAAGACATTTTGAACAACATTTAATCATACAAACACAACCACAATTTGCACAAGTGGGGTTTGCACCTGCAATGTCTGGTTCCCAAATCAAGTCTTTCCTCCTCTGAACCAGCAGAGAAGCTGGTCATATGTCTTATGTTTCAGCCATGGCAGTAAATCAGGAATTCTGTGCTTCCTTTTTAGCCTTAACACAACTGGACTGTGTTTTTGTGTGTTTTGGGAACATATCTTTAGTAATGTTCCCACCAAACAATGTTCCCACCAAACTGTTCCCACAACCTTAATGAAACATTCTGGGAACCTTTAAACGACACAGACAAAATATGTTCTGGAAACATTCTTGTTACATCAGGTGAATGTTTTATAGAAACAAATATTATAAACTACATGGCCAAGAGTATGCAGACACCCTGTCATATTAGGGGATTCGGCTATTTAGGCCACACCCGTTGCTGAAAGGCATATTAAATCGAGCACACTGCCATGCAATCTCCATAGACAAACAATGGCAGTAGAATGGCCCGTACTGAAGAGCTCAGTGACTTTCAACGTGGCACCGTCATAGAATGCCACTTTTTCCAACCAGTCAGTTCGTCAAATTTCTGCCCTGCTAAAGCTGCCCCGGTCAACTGTAAGTGCTGTTATTGTGAAGTGGAAACGTCTAGGAGCAACAACGGCTCAGCCGCTAAGTGGTAGGCCACACAAGA
>NW_027016734.1:112500-117500 GCF_036934945.1 Oncorhynchus masou masou
CAACCCATTACTACCCGTTACAACGCATTGCAACCCATGACTACCCGTTACAACCCATTACAACCCATTACTGCCCGTTACTACCCATTGCTACCCATTACTAACCGTTACTACCCATACTACCCATTACAACCCATTAATACACATTGCTGCCCATTACTGCCCTTTACAACCCATTACAACCCATTACAACCAATTACTATACATTGCAACCCATTTCAAACCATTACAACACATTACTACCATTACAACCCATTACTAACCATTACAACCCATTACTACCCATTACGACCCATTTCAACCCATTACTACCCGTTACAACGCATTGCAACCCATGACTACCTGTTACAACCCATTACAACCCATTACTGCCCGTTACTACCCATTGCTACCCATTACTAACCGTTACTACCCATACTACCCATTACAACACATTACTGCCCATTACAACCCATTACTACCCATTACGGCCCATTTCAACCCATTTCAACCCATTACTACCCATTACAACACATTACTACCCATTACAACCCATTACTGCCCATGACTACCCATTGTGACCCATTACTACCCATTACGGCCCATTTCAACCCAATCCAACCCATCACACCCCATTGCAACCCATTACTAAGAATTTGTTCTTAACTGACTTGCCAAATAAAATAAAGGTAAAATTAAAAATAAAATAAAAAACCACAACATTGGAACCCATTACAACCCATTGCAACCCATTACAACCCATTGCAACCCGTTACCCGTTACTACCCATTACTACCCATTACAACCCATTACTACCCATTACTACCCACAACTACCCACTACTACCCACGACAACCCATTACTGCCCATGACTACCTGTTACTACCCACCACAACCCATTACTACCCATTGCTACCCATTACTACCCATTACTACCAATTACTACCAAATACAACCCATTACTACCCAGTACAACCCATTACTGCCCACTACAACCCATGACTACCCATTACAACCCATTGCTACCCACCACAACCCATTGCAACCCATTACGACCCATTACAACCCATTACTGATCATTTCTACCCATTACAACCCATGACTACCCATTGCTACCCATTACTGCCCATTACTACCCATTACTACCCATTGCTACCCATTGCTGCCCATTACAACCCATTAATACCCATTACTACCCATTGCTGCCCATTACTACCCATTGCTACCCATTGCTGCCCATTACAACCCATTAATACCCATTACAACCCATTACAACCCATTACTATAAATTGCAACCCATTACAACCCAATACGACCCATTTCAACCTATTACTACCCATTACAACACATTGCAACCCATTACAACCCATTGCTACCCGTTACAACCCATTTCAACCCATTACAACACATTGCAACCCATTACAACCCATTACTACCCATTACAACACATTGCAACCCGTTACAACACATTGCAACCCGTTGCTACCCGTTGCAACCTGTTCCGACCCGTTCCAACCCATTGCAACCCATTACAACCCGTTACAACCCATTACTGCCCATTGCAACCCATTAAAACCCATTGCAACCCATTACAACCCGTTACAACCCATTACTGCCCATTGCAACCCATTACTACCGTTACAACCCATTGCATCCCATTACACCCCATTGCAACCCATTACTAAGAATTTGTTCTTAACTGACTTGCCTAGTAAAATAAAGGTAAAATAAAAAAATGAACAATAAAAAAAACATTGAAACCCATTACAACCCATTACAACCCATTACAACCCATTACAACCCGTTGCTACCCATTACAACCCATTACAACCCATTACAACCCGTTGCTACCCTTTACAACCCATTACTACCCATTACAACCCATTACTACCCACTACAACCCATTACAACCCATTACTACCCACTACAACCCATTACTACCCATTACTACCCACTACAACCCATTACTACCCATTACAACCCATTACTAACCATTACGACCCACTACAACCCATTACTGCCCATTTCTGCCCATTACTACCCATTACTGCCCATTACTACCCATTGTGGCTCATTTCAACCCATTACTACCCATTACAACCCATTACTACCCACTACAACCCATTACAACCCATTACTACCCACTACAACCCATTACTACCCATTACAACCCATTACTACCCACTACAACCCATTACTACCCATTACAACCCATTACTACCCATTACTACCCACTACAACCCATTACTGCCCATTACTGCCCATTACTACCCATTACTGCCCATTACTACCCATTGCGGCTCATTTCAACCCATTACTACCCATTAAAACCCATTACTACCCATTACATCCCATCGCAACCCGTTGCTACCCGTTACGACCTGTTCCCAGCCGTTCCAACCCATTACAACCCGTTACAACACATTCGAGCCTTGTATAAGATGAGTCAACGCTACTTTGCCTTGTCTTCTTTCTGCAAAACCCACCTCCAGCGAAGTCGCCACTTAAAACTCTCATCTCTTATCAGTTAGAAGATTGAAGGTTTGGGGGGGGGCGACTGGAGAACTTTCAACCATTTTGGGGTAGGAACATTTCAAGATCCTGTTTCACAGTGTGTCTCATACTGCTGTCTCTCCCCATTACAACCCATTACTACCCATTACAACCCATGACTACCCATTACTACCCATTACTACCCACCACAACCCATTACAACCCATTACTACCCATTACAACCCATTACTACCCATGACTACCCATGACTACCCATTACTACCCACTACAACCCATTACTACCCATTACAACCCAGTGCTACCCACCACAACCCATTGCAACCCATTACTACCCATTACAACCCATTACAACCCATTGCTACCCATTACTAAGAATTTGTTCTTAACTGACTTGCCTAGTAAAATAAAGGTAAAATTAAAAATAAAATAAAAAACAACAACATTGGAACCCATTACAACCCATTGCAACCCATTACAATCCACTGCAACCCGTTGCTACCCGTTACTACCCATTACTACCCATTACAACCCATTAATATCCATTGCTGCCCATTACTGCCCTTTACAACCCATTACTACCCATGACTACTCATTACTACCCACCACAACCCATTACAACCCATTACTACCCATTACAACCCATTACTACCCATTACTACCCACCACAACCCATGACTACCCATTACTACCCACTACAACCCATTACTACCCATTACAACCCAGTGCTACCCACCACAACCCATTGCAACCCATTACTACCCATTACAACCCATTACAACCTATTACTGCCCATTACAACCCATTAATACACATTGCTGCCCATTACTGCCCTTTACAACCCATTACAACCCATTACAACCAATTACTATACATTGCTACCCATTACTGCCCATTACACCCCATTACACCCCATTAATACCCATTGCTGCCCATTACTGCCCTTTACAACCCATTACTACCCATGACTACTCATTACTACCCACCACAACCCATTACAACCCATTACTACCCATTACAACCCATTACTACCCATTACTACCCACCACAACCCATGACTACCCATTACTACCCACTACAACCCATTACTACCCAGTACAACCCATTACTGCCCACTACAACCCATGACTACCCATTACAACCCATTGCTACCCACCACAACCCATTGCAACCCATTACGACCCATTACAACCCATTACTGACCATTTCTACCCATTACAACCCATTACTACCCATTGCTACCCATTACAACCCATTACTACCCATTACTACCCATTGCTACCCATTGCTGCCCATTACAACCCATTAATACCCATTACTACCCATTGCTGCCCATTACTACCCATTACTACCCATTGCTGCCCATTACAACCCATTAATACCCATTACAACACATTGCAACCCATTACAACCCATTACTACCCGTTACAACACATTGCAACCCATTACAACCCATTACTACCGTTACAACACATTGCAACCCGTTGCTACCCATTACAACCTGTTCCAACCCGTTCAACCCATTGCAACACATTACAACCCGTTACAACCCATTACTACCCATTGAAACCCATTAAAACCCATTGCAACCCATTGCAACCCATACAACCCATTACAACCCATTACTGCCCATTACAACCCATTACCCATTACAACCCATTGCATCCCATTACACCCCATTACTACCCATTACAAGAATTTGTTCTTAACTGACTTGCCTAGTACAACCCATTGCATCCCATTACTACCCATTACAACCCATTACTACCCATTGCTACCCATTACAACCCATTACTACCCATTACAACCCATTACTACCCATTACAACCCATTACTACCCACTACAACTACAACCCATTACTACCCACTACAACCCATTACTACCCATTACAACCCATTACTACTACAACCCATTACTACCCATTACAACCCATTAGTACCCATTACTACCCACTACAACCCATTACTGCCCATTACTGCCCATTACTACCCATTAGTGCCCATTACTACCCATTGCGGCTCATTTCAACCCATTACTACCCATTAAAACCCATTACTACCCATTACATCCCATTGCAACCCGTTGCTACCCGTTACGACCTGTTCCGAGCCGTTCCAACCCATTACAACCCGTTACAACACATTCGAGCCTTGTATAAGATGAGTCAACGCTACTTTGCCTTGTCTTCTTTCTGCAAAACCCACCCCCAGCGAAGTCGCCACTTAAAACTGGTTACCTCAGTAGGGGCTGTAAAGACTACCGTGTAATTCCAGTCACATAGAGGATGGTCTGTTAGTAAAAGCTGTGTATTTATGTCGGACATGGTAGCTAAACAGGCCTGTTGATTCGCCTTAAAAAGAGGCTGGTGATTAGCGCCGGTTGAGATCATTGAGTGGGTGGTTAATGGAATGTAGAGAACGGCCTCAGAACCCCGAACAGCATTTACACTGTCAATTGTTCAAACATCAACATCACAACTCCGTGTGTGTGTGTGTGTGTGTGTGTGTGT
>NW_027016734.1:125000-127633 GCF_036934945.1 Oncorhynchus masou masou
CGCCAAACATAACGTTTTGCATTGTTGCCAAAAAGTTCAATTTTTGGTTTCATCTGACCAGAGCACCTTCTTCCACATGTTTAGTGTGTCTCCCAGGTGGCTCGTGGCAAACTTTAAACAACACTTTTTATGGATATCTTTAAGAAATGGCTTTCTTCTTGCCACTCTTCCATAAAGGCCAGATTTGTGCAATATACGACTGATTGTTGTCCTATGGACAGAGTCTCCCACCTCAGCTGTAGATCTCTGCAGTTCATCCAGAGTGATCATGGGCCTCTTGGCTGCATCTCTGATCAGTCTTCTCCTTGTATGAGCTGAAAGTTTAGAGGGACGGCCAGGTCTTGGTAGATTTGCAGTGGTCTGATACTCCTTCCATTTCAATATTATCGCTTGCACAGTGCTCCTTGGGATGTTTAAAGCTTGGGAAATCTTTTTGTATCCAAATCCGGCTTTAAACTTCACAACAGTATCTCGGACCTGCCTGGTGTGTTCCTTGTTCTTCATGATGCTCTCTGCGCTTTTAACGGACCTCTGAGACTATCACAGTGCAGGTCATTTAGGTCAACATTGGATCATTCAGAGATGTTAAAAAAGTTTGAATTATCCATTAAATGTCGTTCCACTTCATGATTGTGTCCCACTTGTTGTTGATTCTTCACAAAAAAATACAGTTTTATATCTTTATATTTGAAGCCTGAAATGTGGCAAAAGGTCGCAAAGTTCAAGGGGCCGAATACTTCCGCAAGGCACTGTACCTTAGCCAAATACACTTAAACTCAGTTTTTCACAATTCCTGATATTTATTCCTAGTATAAATTCCCTGTTTTAGGTCAGTTAGGATCACCACTTCATTTTAAGAATGTGAAATGTCAGGATAATAGTGTAGAGAGTGATTTATTTCAACTTCTATTTCTTTCATCACATTCCCAGTGGGTCAGAAGTTTACATACACTCAATTAGTATTTGGTAGCATTGCCTTTAAATTGATTATCTTGGGTCAAACGTTTTGGGTAGCCTTCAAGCTACCCACAATAAGTTGGGTGGATTTTGGCCTATTCCTCCTGACAGAGCTGGTGTAACTGAGTCAGGTCTGTAGGCCTCCTTGCTCACACACACTTTTTCAGTTCTGCCCACACATTTTCTAAGGGATTGAGGTCAGGGCTTTGTGATGGCCACTCCAATACCTTGACTTTGTTGTCCTTAAGCCATTTTGCCACAACTTTGGAAGTATGCTTGGGGTCATTGTCCATTTGGAAGACCCATTTGCGACCAAGCTTTAACTTCCTGACTGATGTCTTGAGATGTTGCTTCAATATATCCACAGAATTTTCCGTCCTCATGATGCCATCTATTTTGTGATGTGCACCAGTCCCTCCTGCATCAAAGCACCCCCACAACATGATGCTGCCACCCCCGTGCTTCATGGTTGGGATGGTATTCTTCGGTTTGCAAGCCTCCCCCTTTTTCCACCAAACATAATGATGGTCATTATGGCCAAAGAGTTCTATTTTTTTCATCAGACCAGAGGACATTTCTCCAAAAGTATGATCTTTGTCCTCATGTGCAGTTGCAAACTGTAGTCTGGCTTTTTATGGTGGTTTTGGAGCAGTGGCTTCTTCCTTGCTGAGCGGCCATTCAGGTTATGTCGATATAGGACTCATTTTACTGTGAATATAGATACTTTTGTTCCTGTTTCCTCCAGCATCTTCACAATATCCTTTGCTGTTGTTCTGGGTTTGATTTGCACTTTTCGCACCAAAGTAGGATCATCTCTAGGAGACAGAACTCGTCTCCTTCCTGAGCGGTATGACGGCTGCGTGGTCCCATGGTGTTTATACTTGCGTACTATTGTTTGTACAGATGAACATGGTACCTTCAGGCGTTCGGAAATTGCTCCCAAGGGTGAACCAGACTTGAACAAGAAATTTGTGGAGTGGTTGAAAAATTACATAACTGTATGTAAACTTCCGACTTCAACTGTACATAGGTTACAACACACACACACACACACACACACACACACACACACACACACACACACACACACACACACACACACACACACACACACACACACACACACATAGAGAAAGAACCAACATTTGATAAAACTTTTGTGCATCAGTAACTAACATTAGCTGACCTCTCTCCTCCTCATCCTCTCTTCTCCTGTCCCTCACAGCCAGTAAGAAATCTGGAGAGCCGTTAATCATCTCAGACATTAAGAAAGGCAGCATGGCTCACAGGTACAGTATGATACAGGAAAATGGTGGGCTTCAGGCCACAGATGAATGACTTACAGAGAGAGACAGTAATGGGTTAAATACAGAGAGAGACAGTAATGTAGAGAGAGAGACAGTAATGTAGTCCTACAGAGAGAGACATTGTAGTCCTCCTACAGAGAGAGACAGTAATGTAGTCCTCCTACAGAGAGAGACAGTAGACAGTAGTGTAGTCCTCCTACAGAGAGAGACAGTAATGTAGTCCTCCTACAGAGAGAGACAGTAATGTAGTCCTCCTATGTAGAGAGAGACAGTAATGTAGTCCTCCTACAGAGAGAGACAGTAATGTAGTCCTCCTACAGAGAGAGACAGTAGTGTAGTCCTCCTACAGAGAGAGACAGTAATGTAGTC
>NW_027016735.1:0-17500 GCF_036934945.1 Oncorhynchus masou masou
ATATGTATTCTACATTATGGTTACTGTATCGGTGTCTTCGATACGCTACGGGCGACACACTATGTTTTTTGCCTCACAGTTTGTCAGAGGCGGAAGACGTATGAAAGGATGCAACACTCTGCTCGAGGGAAAGTCAGAGGGGAACCATCCATTTTGATCCACTGTTCTGGAATGACTCGTTTTAAAGATCGGCCTTTAAAAGTCACTCAGCATCAGTCTGAATAGGTGCTTCTCTCCCGTCTCCATAATACAACAACAACAGGAATTGAACAGGATTAATAGAATTAGGCAAATGTGAATTTTTATCATTTTAACAGTCATTGCCATTCTATTTAATTAAGGACATTTTCTGTGTTCGCAGCAGAGTTCTCGCGGAACAGTCTATCAGAAGCTACAGGGGGGCCTGAGTGCCCCCTCTCCGAGGAGGAAGTGGGATGCTCCGCCGTTCCCATGGCAGCAACATCATCGTCACAACAACAACACGCACTTGCAGGTAGGTTGAATCACTGCAACCGTGGCAGACAGAAGAGATACTCTCCTAATCTCTTTGAAACCATCAATGATCATTCAATGGGATCCTTTAGAATTCAGCCAGACAGCGTTTATTTGTATTTATTTATATCTATTAAACTATTTAACTCTGTGGCTTCATTTGGCATATTAAAGGAGCAAATATCTGTGATAGTGATTTGATCACATGCCTTGGTTTCAGAGCACCTGACATTCAGCGATATGCCTGCAGTAGTGTGTTGCCATTGGGAATGTTTTTGTGTTTATCAAATACTGCATACTGACTGTGCCATTGAATGTATGTCAACGTTTTGAAGAGATTTCAAAATTAAAAAAGTTGAAAGAAATACTGTAGGAAAAAAAAGATGACAAGGTCTCAAGTTCAACTTAATTTGTCCCAGAGGGCAATTGGTTAAGCAGGAAAGGAGCATAAAAATGACAAATAAAATCCACATGGATCACAATGACACACAGTCCTAGTGGAATACAATGAGCTAGTCCATCAAGTCCTAGTGGTATAGACAGAATCTTTGTACGACTTGAAAATAATTGTCCTTCCTAACAACATGTCAGTGTTACACTCAGAGTTCAATTTATTATCAATTATTGTACCAAGATACTTGGAATCTACAGTGTCTAACAGCTGGCACTTGACGACAGTGTTATGAAATCAATTCTGTCATAAGAATTGACTTTCACAGCAACGTACAACGTCATCAACAACAGGGCCATGGGCAGTTTCATCTGCATTAAGGAGACTAACTATTACAGAGTCGTCGGCAGTCTTCAGGAACCAGCTATTCATCAGTGTACAGGATATAGACGAGTGCTATGTGGACAAAACTCTAGCCTTATCTTACTGATCAATCTCCTTTTCTCTCTCCCTGTGTGTGTGTGCGTGTCCAATATGTCAGCTGCAGACACAACAGCTGTGTCCACAGCGAGTCCACTGCCAGAGAAGAGCACGAAGACTCCCAACCAGGCCAAACAAGACAAGTAGAACCGTAGGACCGTCTCCACAGCAACCTGGCATGCATCCTAAGTGGCACCCTATTCCCTAGCTATGAAGTGTACTCCTTTTGATCAGAGTAGTGCACTATATAGGGAATAGGGTGCCACCTGGAATGCAAATCTGACGTTCAATAAGTAACTTAGACAGACAGACAGATGACAGACAATGACTGACCATCATTTTGACAGACTTATGGCTGAATTCAATCTGTATCACAGAGGTATCACAGAAGATTCGCATTAAAATGCAAATTCATTGGTGTGAAATACTACTTAAGAGTTTTTGGGGTACTGTACTTTACTATATATATTTTTGACAACTTTTACTTTTACTCCACTACATTCCTGAAGAAAATCATGTACTTTTTACTCCATACCTTTCCCCTGACACCTAGAAGTACTCGTTACGTTTTGAATGCTTAGCAGGAAAATGGTACGATTTACACACTTATCAAGAAAACATCCCTGGTCATCCCTACTGCCTCTGATCTGGAGGACTCTCTACACAGAGAACATCCCTGGTCATCCCTACTGCCTCTGCTCTGGCGGACTCACTAAACACAAATGCTTTGTTTGTAAATTATGTTCGAGTGTTGGAGTGTGCCCCTGGCTATCTGTAAAAATATATATATTATTGTGCTGTCTGGTTAGCTTAATATAAGTAATGTGAAATAATTTATATATATATTAGCAATTACATTTACTTTTGATACTTAAGTATATTTAAAACCAAATACTTTTAGACTTTTACTTGAGTAGTATTTTACTGGGTGACTTTCACTTTTACTTGAGTCATTTTCTATTAAGGTATCTTTACTTCTACTCAAGTATGACCATTGGGTACTTTGTTCACCACTGTGTAAAGGTAATTTCTGATTGAGCCAACATGTGCAGCTTTTGAATGCAGTCTCTGCGACAGCGAGAACATTGCCTTTAATTGTCAATGGTTGTCACGCCTGCTCCCGCTCTCTGGCGCTCGACGGTGCCAGGCTACCCATTATTACGCACACCTGTCACCATCATTACGCGCATCAGCGCTCATTGGACTCACCTGGACTCCATCACTCTGTTGATTGCCCCTCTGCATCTGTCTGTTCCTTAGTTTGTTCCCCATGTCAGCATTATTAATGTCATTCTTTTTCCCTTCCAGACGATGTCCTTGTTCTGTTTCATGTCCGTTGTTTATTAAATGTTCACTTCCTGTACTTGCTTCTCGTCTCCCATGGTCTGTCCTTACAATGGTGCTATAAAGCGGATATTCATCGCTGCGGATGGAATAGAACCTGTAGATATGGAGATATCAGGGTATCCGTCTGGCCTTACACCATGCAGGTGGAAACGGCAATGTGGCTACTTACATTAGGTCCAAAAATCCTACAGTACCGGTCAAAAGTGGACACACCAACTCATTCCAGGGTTTTTCTTTAATTGTACTATTTTCTAGACTGTAGAATAATAGTGAAGACATCAAAACTATGAAATAACACATATGGAATCATGTCGTAACCAAAAAAAAGTTTTAAAGAACATCTAAATATATTTATTATTTAAGATTGTTCAAAGAAGCAACCCTTTGCCTTGACAGCTTTGCACTCTCTTGGCATTCTCTCAACCAGCTTCTCTTGGCAAACCCTGGAATGAGTAAAACATTCTCTAACATGAAGTTCCAAACTGGGACAGGATATACGTATTTGGCTATATTTCATGCAAAGTGTTTTTGTTGTTGTACACACAAACAGTAGCAGCCTACCACTCCCATGTCTAATATGCCTCCTGCGTCAAACTCATGAATCAAAATATTGTTCATTGTTATTGTTGTAATTGTTAATTGTTTTATTAATTGTTAATTAATATAACTAAGATATTTATAAGATTGCTTTAATGTTTTAGACATTCTGTCCTGGACTCTTGAAAAATGAGCAGTAGTCGTGGTTGGCTAACAGAGATCCTAAACAACAACAACATAACAAGATGCCTATTTTTATTAGTCACGGGGCAGTCAGAAGCCGCCTCACATATGACACCCTATTCCCTATGTAGTGCACTACTTTTGACCAGGACCCATAGGGCACTAGTAAAAAGTAGTGCACTATATAAGAAATAGGGTGCCATTTGGGATGCGAGCAGGGAATCGTCTCTGATACAATTTCGGAACTGAGATCAGTCTCTGTCCATGTGAATCTCTGAAGTCTAAAATGACAGATAAGGGACCTTCCATTGGACAAAGGACTCTGGCTGAACTTTGACCTTCTAAACTAAAACAACATTGACTACTGACATACCACTCATGCATGGCATGCCTTTTACTGCACACTCCCTTAGTACTGTGCTAAACCCAGTACATACACTGTTTTTTTTGTGTTCAGTACTTTTAATGTATGTACAATAACAACATCCAGAAACGTACGTAACTTCTTTTATCTTTGGTAATTATATTTTATTTTCTACAGGATTGATCCCATACTCTGATGTGGCATTAGTCCCATGATTGAGTGACATTTTAAACTACAGATGTAGAATTGTACTTTGATCACCCTGTTGCAGGAGATCTTTCTTGCATTGCAGGACATGTAAAACGTTGAGATTTCAGACTTGATTGTTCCTCACGAAAAGTGTATCAAACCCTACAAAAAAAATGACAATTAATTATATTTATCATAATTTACATTTATCAAACTGGCTTAAATTAAGATTCTACACCTGTATTGAGCTGTTGACAGCTACTGTTCAGTGTCATCATGTCCTTTTGATTATAGACTGGATCTTTATTCCATGTTATACATGTATAGTACACAGCAAATGAATCACGTGCAAATTAAAGATGTCTACAGAAATGTCATGTCTATAGAGAGATTGGTTTTCCAATTATTTAGCACTGAACACTTAAATGAACACATCGCTTAACAATTTTTGATGGACACATACATTATACTGTATTTCTTTTATTTTCTCAGTTATAAACAATGGTATATAAAACAAATCTATATCAGCATTTTGGCTAAACTTTATTTGTTTGAATTGATAATGATTACAAAGTGTAATCTAATGGCTCTATTCAATCTGTATCTCGGAGATTCAACGTCACAGCGTGATTGAAGTTTAAAGGCAACGTTCCCACGTTAGGGGAGAATGCATTCAACCAGAAACGTTGCATCTCTGTCTCGGTCTGTCGGCTTTAATCAGGCATTACCTTTACATGTCTACCTGCAATCTGCTCAGCGATGCAGATTGAATACAGCCCTAAAATTTGATATATGATACAATACAGACTCGATGTTAAAGAAGTGTCTGTTTTACTTTAAAAAACAACAACATCCTAATTAATTGTAAAAAAAAATGCTCTTATTGCTCCACCAATAGCAGGCCTTAATACAGTAAGAACCACCAATAGTAGGCCTTAATACAGTAAGAACCACCAATAGCGGACCTTAATACAGTAAGAACCACCAATAGCAGGCCTTAATACAGTAAGAACCACCAATAGCGGACCTTAATACAGTAAGAACCACCAATAGTAGGCCTTAATACAGTAAGAACCACCAATAGTGGACCTTAATACAGTAAGAACCACCAATAGCGGACCTTAATACAGTAAGAACCACCAATAGCAGACCTTAATACAGTAAGAACCACCAATAGCAGGCCTTAATACAGTAAGAACCACCAATAGCAGGCCTTAATACAGTAAGAACCACCAATAGCAGGCTAAGAAGGTGTAGGTCCCAACTGGAATCCTGTTCCCTTCAAAGTATACTAATTTTGAAGGGGACCCATGAGGCTCTGGTCAAAAGTAGTGCACTACATAGGGTTCTGGGGTCTATAGGGCTCTGGTCAAATGTAGTGCACTACATAGGGCTCTGGGGTCTATAGGGCTCTGGTCAAAGGTAGTGCACTGTGCAGGGAATAGGGTGCCATTTTGGACCCAGCCAATATATCTGTGACATTAGTGTTGCATCACGGACCTATAGTGTGGAGTAAGGTTGACTTGTATTACAACCCTAAAATAGACCATTCAGCTTATCAATTATTCACTAGACGTAGAGCTATGAGCCAAATAAAACGACCTAAATATTTCAAAACGTGACCGGGTTTTCAGCAAAGTATTTCACAATACCACTGCAGCCCAGTTTAGTTTCCCCCCTTTTTACTGTAGGACCAGTGAACTGGACTCTGCTGAAGGACTGGCCTGATATCGCAGCCTGGTCCCAGATCTGCAGTGATTCAACCAACACCTCTGACTAGAACTGTCTGTCATACCTTTGATGTACAGTGTCCATATCAGGACGGCCTCAAAATCACAACATTCACGATACAAAACTGGCACAGTATGTTAGTCCTGGGCTGATAGTCAGAGGAGTTGGCTAATGATCCGGGATAATGGCTACTAGTAATCAGTATATTCAGTAGAGTTCACACTTCAAATTCTTTGGACAACAGATGAAGAATCAGATGAAGAATGACTTTTTTGTTTTGACATTTCATGTGAATATTAAATGGTACAACTAAATCTCCTCAGTAGAATGGTAGAATATGAATGGTAGAATATGAACGGTAGAATATGAATGGTAGAATATGAATGGTAGAATATGAACGGTAGAATATGAATGGTAGAATATGAATGGTAGAATATGAATGGTAGAATATGAATGGTAGAATATGAACGGTAGAATATGAATAGAATATGAATGAGAATATGAATGGTAGAATATGAACGGTAGAATATGAATGGTAGAATATGAACGGTAGAATATGAACGGTAGAATATGAACGGTAGAATATGAATGGTAGAATATGAACGGTAGAATATGAACGGTAGAATATGAATGGTAGAATATGAACGGTAGAATATAAAGCAGTAGAAACTTTATCTTGTACTTCTGTACTTCACATCTTCCATCAACAACAACAGTCTCTACATATCTCCAGAATGTTACTCCCCTCTAACATTGCCCATATTACATTTAACATACATGTTACCCATGTTACCCCTGAAATCCATGTTACCCATGCTACCCCTGTCACCCCTGATACCCATGTTACCCCTGCTACCCATGTTACCCCTGATACCCCTGCTACCCATGTAACCCATGTTACCCCTGTCACCCCTGTTGCCCCGATACCCATGCTACCCCTGTTACCCCTGATACCCATGTTACCCCTGACACCCATGTTACCCCTGTTACCCCTGACACCCATGTTACCCCTGTTACCCCTGATACCCCTGTTACCCCTGACACCCATGTTACCCCTGTTACCCCTGATACCCATGTCACCCCTGTTACCCATATGTTCTTTGTTCAGTTTCCTCATCAATGTTTTTCCTAACTGGTTAAACAATGTGTTTGGGTGAAAACATATTTGGTAATTAGCAAGTAACATGACCAGCATGTTTATTTCAACCCTCATTAAATGACTATGGTTTCCATATGGTTTCCATTGGCCTTGTGCTACACGAGAGGGCCTCTCTGCTGCTGAGCATCATCACAACGGTACAACAGTTCCTCTTCCCCGGTCGGCGGCTCCTTCGTCACGTTCTGATCCGCGATTCCTGAGAGGGGAAAGCAATGGGATATAGAAATATGATTGAGCTACAGAGGACTGGAAGAAGAACCATGCCTACATCTTTTACATTTCTCTACTACCTCTCCTCGGGCTTTATGGAGGTGAAAGAGAAATACTGCTTGCATCCCTAATTGGATCCTGATTCCATATGTAGTGCACTACGTTTGACCAGGGCACATAAGGCCCTGATCAAAGATCTTGCACTACGTAGGGGATGGGGTGCTTTTTCGGACTTACACATGGAATATTTACAAGGCCATGACAAAACCCCAAGAGGCTTAATTAATTAAGCCAACCCTGGACCCCAATTATGAAAGGGTAGTTTAATTGACTAAGCTCGCGGTGGGCAATCACGCCCTGCCAGGGGGGGTGTAGTCACGCCCTGCCAGGGGTGGTATAGTCAGGTAAGGATGCCCACCCCTGAGGTTTAACAAGGTAAGGTTGCCCACCCCTGAGGTATAACAAGGTTGCCCACCCCTGAGGTATAACAAGGTAAGAATGCCCACCCCTGAGGTATAACAAGGTAAGGTTGCCCACCCCTGAGGTATAACAAGGTAAGGTTGCCCACCCCTGAGGTATAACAAGGTTGCCCACCCCTGAGGTATAACAAGGTAAGGTTGCCCACCCCTGAGGTATAACAAGGTTGCCCACCCCTGAGGTATAACAAGGTAAGAATGCCCACCCCTGAGGTATAACAAGGTAAGAATGCCCACCCCTGAGGTATAACAAGGTAAGAATGCCCACCCCTGAGGTATAACAAGGTTGCCCACCCCTGAGATAACAAGGTGCCCACCCCTGAGGTATAACAAGGTAAGAATGCCCACCCCTGAGGTATAACAAGGTAAGAATGCCCACCCCTGAGGTATAACAAGGTAAGAATGCCCACCCCTGAGGTATAACAAGGTAAGAATGCCCACCCCTGAGGTATAACAATGCCCACCCCTGAGGTATAACAAGGTAAGAATGCCCACCCCTGAGGTATAACAAGGTAAGAATTGCCCACCCCTGAGGTATAACAAGGTAAGAATGCCCACCCCTGAGGTATAACAAGGTAAGAATGCCCACCCCTGAGGTATAACAAGGTAAGAATGCCCACCCCTGAGGTATAACAAGGTAAGAATGCCCACCCCTGAGGTATAACAAGGTAAGAATGCCCACCCCTGAGGTATAACAAGGTAAGAATGCCCACCCCTGAGGTATAACAAGGTTGCCCACCCCTGAGGTATAACAAGGTAAGAATGCCCACCCCTGAGGTATAACAAGGTAAGAATGCCCACCCCTGAGGTATAACAAGGTAAGAATGCCCACCCCTGAGGTATAACAAGGTTGCCCACCCCTGAGGTATAACAAGGTAAGAATGCCCATCCCTGAGGTATAACAAGGTAAGAATGCCCACCCCTGAGGTATAACAAGGTAAGAATGCCCACCCCTGAGGTATAACAAGGTAAGAATGCCCACCCCTGAGGTATAACAAGGTAAGAATGCCCACCCCTGAGGTATAACAAGGTAAGAATGCCCACCCCTGAGGTATAACAAGGTAAGGTTGCCCACCCCTGAGGTATAACAAGGTAAGAATGCCCACCCCTGAGGTATAACAAGGTATGAATGCCCACCCCTGATGTATAACAAGGTAAGAATGCCCACCCCTGAGGTATAACAAGGTTGCCCACCCCTGAGGTATAACAAGGTAAGAATGCCCACCCCTGAGGTATAACAAGGTAAGAATGCCCACCCCTGAGGTATAACAAGGTTGCCCACCCCTGAGGTATAACAAGGTAAGAATGCCCACCCCTGAGGTATAACAAGGTATGAATGCCCACCCCTGATGTATAACAAGGTAAGAATGCCCACCCCTGAGGTATAACAAGGTTGCCCACCCCTGAGGTATAACAAGGTAAGAATGCCCACCCCTGAGGTATAACAAGGTAAGAATGCCCACCCCTGAGGTATAACAAGGTAAGAATGCCCACCCCTGAGGTATAACAAGGTAAGAATGCCCACCCCTGAGGTATAACAAGGTAAGAATGCCCACCCCTGAGGTATAACAAGGTGTTAGTAGAAGTCTATCACATTACCATTAGAGCCACTCTCCTTCCATTTGTACTTGTTGTCTTCTGTGTGTCGTGTCCAGGTGGATCTGAAGGTGACCAGTTCTGAGGTGAAGTGAGCCAGGCTCCACTGCAGTCCTCTGGAACTCTCCTTCCACAGATTACTGGAGGGAGACAACAGCTGGTCGTCAGCAGACCTGGGTTCAGATGTTTCTTTTTTTTTTTTTCTTCTTGTCCTCATAATTTTTCCCTGTTTGATTGAGTCGACCTGAATTGTGCAGATCGGGCTCTTTGGGACTATTCTGTTCCTTCCATTGCACCAGGCACACTTAATCAAACACGAGTAAATATCATAAAGAAAACCAATACATGGGATATGTGGTCACCTATGCCGATTGCAGGGGTCTGGTGGGCCTGGGTTGTCTTCCACCAGGGGAATTACTATCTTCTCAGCCATGTCAGTCAGTAGGGAGAACGTAGGGTCTACTATGAAGTCTATGAAACCTACAAGAGACATGGAGTCTTATGAGGACAGTTTAGTCAATTATATCAAACACATAAATATATATACACACCTCAGCAATGAATGGACCAGTGTTCAGTAGTGAATGGATCAGTGTTCAGTAGTGAATGGATCGGTATTCATTAGTGAATGGATCGGTATTCATTAGTGAATGGATCGGTATTCATTAGTGAATGGATCATAGTTCAGTAGTGAATGGATCAGTATTCATTAGTGAATGGATCGGTATTCATTAGTGAATGGATCAGTATTCAGTAGTGAATGGATCGTTATTCAGTAGTGAATGGATAAGTATTCAGTAATGAATTGATCAGTATTCAGTAGTGAATGGATCGTTATTCAGTAGTGAATGGATCAGTATTCAGTAATGAATGGATCGTTATTCAGTAATGAATGGATCGTTATTCAGTAGTGAATGGATCAGTATTCAGTAGTGAATTGATCCGTATTCAGTAATGAAGGAATGCGTAAGTGAATGATTTAATGGATTGTAAAGGTATTTTCAATGACCTATCTGTGACTCTGCGACTAGGGTGCTGTTCCGATCACACAGTGGAGAGAAAGGAAGACCTAGTTCTGCCTCTCTGTCACCCTCAGGAAGACAGAAAGAGAGAGAACACATTTCAATGGGCTTTCTAAGACACTCAACAACGAGCAAGATAATCCAAGAATAGTCATAAAATTAAACCAAACCGTCACAGTACACGAGACGACACAGGACTGTCACACTACATGAGACGACCCAGGACTGTCACAGTACATGAGACTACCCAGGACTGTCACAGTACATGAGACTACCCAGGTCTGTCACAGTACATGAGAGTACCCAGGACTGTCACAGTACATGAGACTACCCAGGTCTGTCACAGTACATGAGACTACCCAGGTCTGTCACAGTACATGAGACTACCCAGGTCTATCACAGTACATGAGACTACCCAGGTCTGTCACAGTACATGAGACTACCCAGGTCTGTCACAGTACATGAGACTACCCAGGTCTGTCACAGTACATGAGACGACCCAGGTCTGTCACAGTACATGAGACTACCCAGGTCTGTCACAGTACATGAGACTACCCAGGTCTGTCACAGTACATGAGACTACCCAGGTCTGTCACAGTACATGAGACTACCCAGGTCTGTCACAGTACATGAGACGACCCAGGTCTGTCGCAGTACATGAGACTACCCAGGTCTGTCACAGTACATGAGACTACCCAGGTCTGTCACAGTACATGAGACCCAGGTCCGTCACAGTACATGAGACTACCCAGGTCTGTCACAGTACATGAGACGAGGTCTGTCACAGTACATGTCTGGTCATCACAGTACATGAGACTACCCAGGTCTGTCACAGTACATGAGACTACCCAGGTCTGTCACAGTACATGAGACTACCCAGGTCTGTCACAGTACATGAGACTACCCAGGTCTGTCACAGTACATGAGACGACCCAGGTCTGTCGCAGTACATGAGACTACCCAAGTCTGTCACAGTACATGAGACGACCCAGGTCCGTCACAGTACATGAGACTACCCAGGTCCGTCACAGTACATGTGACCCAGGTCCGTCACAGTACATGAGACTACCCAGGTCTGTCACAGTACATGAGACTACCCAGGTCTGTCACAGTACATGAGACTACCCAGGTCTGTCACAGTACATGAGACTACCCAGGTCCGTCACAGTACATGTGACCCAGGTCCGTCACAGTACATGAGACGACCCAGGTCTGTCACAGTACATGAGACTACCCAGGTCTGTCACAGTACATGAGACTACCCAGGTCTGTCACAGTACATGAGACGACCCAGGTCTGTCGCAGTACATGAGACTACCCAGGTCTGTCACAGTACATGAGACTACCCAGGTCTGTCACAGTACATGAGACCCAGGTCTGTCACAGTACATGAGACGACCCAGGTCTGTCACAGTACATGAGACTACCCAGGTCTGTCACAGTACAGACTGAGACTACCCAGGTCTGTCACAGTACATGAGACTACCCAGGTCTGTCACAGTACTATCTGTCAGACTACCCAGGTCTGTCACAGTACATGAGACTACCCAGGTCTGTCACAGTACATGACAGACATGAGACCCAGGTCCGTCACAGTACATGAGACTACCCAGGTCTGTCACAGTACATGAGACGACCCAGGTCTGTCACAGTACATGAGACTACCCAGGTCTGTCACAGTACATGAGACTACCCAGGTCTGTCACAGTACATGAGACCCAGTCAGGAATATCCTGTCCCTAGTTGTAAGTTCAACCAGTGGTCCTACCTGTCTGAAGAACTCTTCCATGAGGGCTTTGGTCCAGCGAGAGTGCAGACCCCAGGGCTTGGAGGGGTGGCTGATGTCTGCAGTGTGCAGTAGTAGGGACAGCGCTTTGGGTTTGTCTATGCTGTTAGTCACAGGAAACAAACAGCGAAGAGTTATCGCTGGGTTTTTGGAGGAGAACCAAACTCTTGGACTTTCATGTAAATCATTGGAGTTACTGGGCGAGCTACACACACTCATTCAATTCAGTTGACATGAAGTGCTCTTCAAAATACAAAAACAGGAATAAAATGCATCAACATATCTAAAAAAACAATGGTCTAATAGTATCATATTCCATACATTCGTCTCTAGCGTTACTCAGTCCTGTCATAATAATCTCCATCTCTGATCATGTGACCTGGGTGAAGCGGCACCTACCCTTCGTGCTGCTGCAGACACCCCTTAATGGCTTTGACCTGGACGAGGTGAGACGACATGTCTGTAGCCAACACCATCTCTATCACCAGCGCTCGCAGCTCCCTGTCACACACACACACACACACACACGCGCACCAACACACACACACACACACGCACGCACACACACACACATGCACGCACACACGCGCACCAACACACGCACACACGCGCACCAACACACACACACTCACACACCCATACACACAGACACGCACACACGTGCACCATCACACACACACACGCACACACACATGCACGCACACACGCGCACCACACACACCCACACACACACACACACCCACACACACACTCACACACACACACACACAGACACGCACACACGTGCACCATCACACACACACACGCACACACACGCACACACGCGCACGCACGCACATGCGCACGCACACATACAAACACATGCACACACACACAACCACACATACAGACATGCACACACGCGCAACAACACACACACACAGACATGCACAGGATTCAGAGAGGGGGGCAGTGCGGGAGGGGGAGAGGAGCGAGCACAGCGGAAGGGGCTGTCATTTGGGACGCAGAGTCATTCTGCATTTTGAATCCTAAACATAATCCCATGGGTTGTAACCTTTCCAGACTGTCCTGATGGGTTTCCTTGTTCCCATGGTAACCTAGATTTGTGCTGCTCAGAGCAGAGCTGTTGTTCCATTTGCTTCTGTCTGTCTGTCTGTCGATGTCTTTCTCTCTGTATGTCTTTCTGTCCTTCCGTCCGTCTGTCTGTCTGTCCTTCCGTCTGTCTGTCCTTCCGTCTGTCTGTCTGTCTGTCCTTCCGTCTGTCTGTCCTTACGTCTGTCTGTCCTTCCGTCTGTCTGTCCTTCCGTCTGTCTGTCCTTCCGTCTGTCTGTCCTTCCGTCTGTCTGTCTGTCTGTCCTTCCGTCTGTCTTCCTTAATTTGTGGTGGCTCATCTGCAGTGGAGTGGTACTGTGACTTATGTTTGTGAGATGCTTACAGATGCCCATTTTGGGTCAAGGTTCCCTGCCTCGTGTGAGTCTAGCCTGTGGGTTGCAATTTGTTTTGTCAGCAAGTCATTTTCAGGGAAAAATCCATTGGCCTGTCAAGACAGTTCGTTTTTTATATATATTTTTAATAATTTAGTTAGGAAAATCTGAAAGTACGTATTAGGGTTTTACGACTATTACAATATTGTATATGATGTCTCCGTCCGTCCGTCCGTCCGTCCGTCTGTCTGTCTGCCTGTCTGCCTGTCTGTGTGTCTGTCCATCCATCCGTCTGTCTCACCACCTCTACCTTGCAAAACAATAATTTAGCAATTTTTGCTGGGCAGTTCAGAAGTCAATTAGGCATGTAGTGAGGCATGTACTGTGCTGAGGCATGTACTGAGGCATGTACTGAGGCATGTACTGAGGCATGTACTGAGGCATGTACTGAGGCATGTACTGTGCTGAGTCATGTACTGTACTGTACTGGCATGTACTGTACTGAGGCATGTACTGTACTGCATGTACTGAGGCATGTACTGTGCTGACATGAGGCATGTACTGTGTACTGAGGCATGTACTGAGGCATGTACTGACTGAGGCATGTACTGTACTGAGGCATGTACTGTACTGAGGCATGTACTGTGTACTGAGGCATGTACTGAGGCATGTACTGTACTGAGGCATGTACTGTACTGAGGCATGTACTGTACTGAGGCATGTACTGTGTACTGACTGGGCATGTACTGTGCTGAGGCATGAGGCATGTACTGTACTGAGGCATGTGCTGAGGCATGAGGCATGTACTGTAGGCATGTACTGAGGCATGTACTGTGCTGAGGCATGTACTGAGGCATGTACTGAGGCATGTACTGTACTGGCATGTACTGTACTGAGGCATGTACTGTGCTGAGGCATGTACTGAGGCATGTACTGAGGCATGTACTGAGGCATGTACTGTGCTGAGGCATGTACTGAGGCATGTACTGTGCTGAGGCATGTACTGAGGCATGTACTGAGGCATGTACTGAGGCATGTACTGAGGCATGTACTGTGCTGAGGCATGTACTGAGGCATGTACTGTGCTGAGGCATGTACTGTACTGAGGCATGTACTGAGGCATGTACTGAGGCATGTACTGAGGCATGTACTGAGGCATGTACTGAGGCATGTACTGAGGCATGTACTGTGCTGAGGCATGTACTGAGGCATGTACTGAGGCATGTACTGAGGCATGTACTGAGGCATGTACTGAGGCATGTACTGAGGCATGTACTGAGGCATGTACTGTGCTGAGGCATGTACTAAGGCATGTACTGTACTGAGGCATGTACTGTGCTGAGGCATGTACTGAGGCATGTACTGAGGCATGTACTGTACTGTACTGTACTGAGGCATGTACTGAGGCATGTACTGTACTGAGGCATGTACTGAGGCATGTACTGTGCTGAGGCATGTACTGTACTGAGGCATGTACTGTACTGAGGCATGTACTGTACTGAGGCATGTACTGTACTGAGGCATGTACTGTACTGAGTCATGTACTGTACTGAGTCATGTATTGTACTGAGTCATGTACTGTACTGAGTCATGTACTGAGTCATGTATTGTACTGAGTCATGTATTGTCCTGAGTCATGTACTGTACTGAGTCATGTACTGTACTGAGTCATGTACTGTACTGAGTCATGTATTGTACTGAGTCATGTCCTGAGTCATGTATTGTACTGAGTCATGTCCTGAGTCATGTACTGTACTGAGTCATGTCCTGAGTCATGTACTGTACTGAGTCATGTCCTGAGTCATGTACTGTACTGAGTCATGTACTGTACTGAGTCATGTACTGTACTGAGTCATGTCCTGACTCATGTACTGTACTGAGTCATGTCCTGAGTCATGTACTGTACTGAGTCATGTCCTGAGTCATGTACTGTACTGAGTCATGTATTGTACTGAGTCATGTACTGTACTGTACGTCTGACCAACACAGTGCTGCAACAGGCTATTATATTCATTTTTTAAAGATGATTGATTGACCAATCTGTGTTAAAAGTTGGATACAAAAACATCAAATGATACTGTGTGAGAGGAGGTACATTAGATAAGTTAGAGGGTAGTAAGCTAGTCATGTAAAATGTACAGATGTTGGATTTTAATTTGATCACTCTTATGTTGCTGAGAATGTTCCTGCGTTTCAGAAAATGCAAGCTGGAGGGCCGAGTGTCTGCGGGTTTTCATCCACCCTTGTACTTAATTGATGAATTAAGGTCAATAATTAGTAAGGAACTCCCCTCACCTGGTTTTCTAGGTTTAAATTAATTTAAATTAAAAAACTAAAACTCCAAGACGCTCAGCCCTCTGTGGAATGAGTTTGACACCACTGTTGTAGTGTATTCAAGGTTTAAAAGATGTCTAAGGTTTTTGGATTTCCACTTTAAAATGTCAGACTTGATTTGCCATAACAAAACATTTATCAACCCCTTTAAAACATTCCCCTTAATTATAATCCACATAATAATTCTAATTTCCTGTTGCTGTAGTATTATTTTCCTGCTGTCGTAAACTGACTCAAATTAAGGTCTAACGTCTGTATCGTTCTTACATCCACTCTTCCCTCGAGAGGTTCATGAAGATGTTGGACTGGTCGTCTTGGAGAAGACGGAACGCAGCACTGATGTGGTGGCTCTCCTGGACTGACCGGTCGTTGTAGATCATAGCAAAGTCTGACCTACAGTACACAGAACACACAGATGGAAAACATTCATGAAGTACTGGTTAGATATCCTTGTCCTAGCCTTGCCCAGGTCTGTCCTGGTCTTGTCCTAGCCTGGTCCTAGCCTTGCCGAGGTCTGTCCTGGTCTTGTCCTAGCCTGGTCCTAGCCTTGCCCAGGTCTGTCCTGGTCTTGTCCTAGCCTGGTCCTAGCCTTGCCCAGGTCTGTCCTGGTCTTGTCCTAGCCTGGTGCCCAGGTCTGTCCTGGTCTTGTCCTAGCCTGGTCCTAGCCTTGCCCAGGTCTGTCCTGGTCTTGTCCTAGCCTGGTCCTAGCCTTGCCCAGGTCTGTCCTGGTCTTGTCCGAGCCTGGTTCTAGCCTTGCCCAGGTCTGTCCTGGTCTTGTCCTAGCCTGGTCCTAGCCTTGCCCAGGTCTGTCCTGGTCTTGTCCTAGCCTGGTCCTAGCCTTGCCCAGGTCTGTCCTGGTCTTGTCCTAGCCTTGCCCAGGTCTGTCCTGGTCTTGTCCTAGCCTGGTCCTAGCCTTGCCCAGGTCTGTCCTGGTCTTGTCCTAGCCTGGTCCTAGCCTTGCCCAGGTCTGTCCTGGTCTTGTCCGAGCCTGGTCCTAGCCTTGCCCAGGTCTGTCCTGGTCTTGTCCTAGCCTGGTCCTGGCCTTGCCCAGGTCTGTCCTTGTCTTGTCCGAGCCTGGTCCCAGCCTTGCCCAGGTCTGTCCCGGTCTTGTGCTAGCCTTGCCCAGGTCTGTCCTGGTCTTGTCCTAGCCTGGTCCTAGCCTTGCCCAGGTCTGTCCTGGTCTTGTCCTAGCCTGGTCCTAGCCTTGCCCAGGTCTGTCCTGGTCTTGTCCAAGTCTGGTCCTAGCCTTGCCCAGGTCTGTCCTGGTCTTGTCCGAGCCTGGTCCTAGCCTTGCCCAGGTCTGTCTTGGTCTTGTCCTAGCCTGGTCCTAGCCTTGCCCAGGTCTGTCCTGGTCTTGTCCTAGCCTGGTCCTAGCCTTGCCCAGGTCTGTCCTGGTCTTGTCCTAGCCTGGTCCCAGCATTGCCCAGGTCTGTCCTGGTCTTGTCCTGGCCTGGTCCTAGCCTTGCCCAGGTCTGTCCTGGTCTTTTCCTAGCCTTGCCCAGGTCTGTCCTGGTCTTGTCCTAGCCTGGTCCTAGCCTTGCCCAGGTCTGTCCTGGTCTTGTCCTAGTCTGGTCCTAGCCTTGCCCAGGTCTGTCCTGGTCTTGTCCTAGCCTGGTCCTAGCCTTGCCCAGGTCTGTCCTGGTCTTGTCCTAGCCTGGTCCTAGCCTTGCCCAGGTCTGTCTTGGTCTTGTCCTAGCCTGGTCCTAGACTTGCCCAGATCTGTCTTGGTCTTGTCCAAGTCTGGTCCTAGCCTTGCCCAGGTCTGTCCTGGTCTTGTCC
>NW_027016735.1:25000-57500 GCF_036934945.1 Oncorhynchus masou masou
AAAAAAAAAGGTTTTTAAATGTGGTGCCCAATGAAAGACCTATAGAGTGATAATAGATAAGCCGTTGTTACCCGGAGACAGTTAACTACTGCTGCAGGTTGGTCAGGCATGGCAGCAGTGTAGGCCCTTCGGAACATCCTGAAACAACAGCACATGGAATGTTTGGCATTGGACAATCTCAGTAGTGAATCTGTCATTTCCTTGTTTTGACCGAATGTGAATAATGCATTCCACTGCGAATGAACCTAGATTAACTTATCCTGACCCTGTGACACACTGTCACGCCCTGACCATAGTTTGCTTTGTATGTTTCTATGTTCTGTTTGGTCAGGGTGTGATCTGAGTGGGCATTCTATGTTGGATGTCTAGTTTGTCTGTTTCTGTGTTTGGGCCTGATATGGTTCTCAATCAGAGGCAGGTGTTAGTCATTGTCTCTGATTGGGAACCATACTTAGGTAGCCTGTTTTGTCATTGTGGGTGGTGGGTGATTGTCTATGTTAGTTGCTTGTGTCAGCACATTTTGGTATATAGCTTCACGGTCGTTTTTCGTTTCTTGTTTTGTATTCAGTGTTCAAGTGCTTTCTTTAATTAAAATATCGTTTTGGTCCGCTTCTTACGACGATCGTGACACACACACACTTTACAAACCCTATGCACAACTTTATTTAGGAGTTTATTTTTTTATATTTTTTTTATATTTAATTTCTTTCTCAAATGAATGAGGAGGACCATCCTCCTCGACCTCACTGGGTGAGCCTCCTTTGCAGTATATTATAAGTGAACGTCCTCATTGAGGATAATAAAGTTTTCCATCTACCTCTCAACGAATATCCCAGCCTGCACTGCGTGGACGATGCTGCGGAACTTTGGTTTGTCGTCGGAGCGGCGGGCGGGGCGGCGGGCCCTCTGAGTGAAGGTTGAAGCCAGCCAATCAGTAACCTCTGTGGGCACGCCATCAGAGTGCAGCTTCTGGAGGTCATCCTCTGCATCCAGACCCGGTCTGAGAGGAGAGAGAACAAATCAGACCCTGTCTGAGAGAGACAGAGAGAGAGAACAAATCAGACCCTGTCTGAGAGTGACAGAGAGAGAGAACAAATCAGACCCTGTCTGAGAGAGACAGAGAGAGAGAACAAATCAGACCCTGTCTGAGGGGAGAGAGAACAAATCAGACCCTGTCTGAGGGGACAGAGAGAGAGAACAAATCAGATCCTGTCTGAGAGAGACAGAGAGAACAAATCAGACCCTCTCTGAGAGAGACAGAGAGAGAACAAATCAGATCCTGTCTGAGAGAGACAGAGAGAACAAATCAGACCCTGTCTGAGACGGGAGAGGAGAGAGAACAAATCAGACCCTGTCTGAGAGAGACAGAGAGAGAGAACAAATCAGACCCTGTCTGAGGGGAGAGAGAACAAATCAGACCCTGTCTGAGGGGACAGAGAGAGATAACAAATCAGATCCTGTCTGAGAGAGACAGAGAGAACAAATCAGACCCTCTCTGAGAGAGACAGAGAGAGAACAAATCAGATCCTGTCTGAGAGAGACAGAGAGAACAAATCAGACCCTCTCTGAGAGAGACAGAGAGAGAGAACAAATCAGACCCTGTCTGAGAGAGACAGAGAGAGAGAACAAATCAGACCCTGTCTGAGAGAGACAAATCAGACCCTGTCTGAGAAGAACAAATCAGACCCTGTCTGAGAGAGACAGAGAGAGACAAATCAGACCCTGTCTGAGAGACAGAGAGAACAAATCAGACCCTGTCTGAGAGAGACAGAGAGAGAACAAATCAGAACCTGTCTGAGAGAGACAGAGAGAACAAATCAGACCCTGTCTGAGAGAGAGAGAGAACAAATCAGACCCTGTCTGAGAGAGACAGAGAGAACAAATCAGACCCTGTCTGAGAGAGACAGAGAGAACAAATCAGACCCTGTCTGAGAGAGACAGAGAGAGAAACAAATCAGACCCTGTCTGAGAGACCCTGTCTGAGAGAGAGAGAGAGAACAAATCAGACCCTGTCTGAGAGGACAGAGAGAGAGAACAAATCAGACCCTGTCTGAGAGAGACAGAGAGAGAGAACAAATCAGACCCTGTCTGAGAGAGACAGAGAGAGAGAACAAATCAGACCCTGTCTGAGAGAGACAGAGAGAGATAACAAATCAGACCCTGTCTGAGAGAGACAGAGAGAACAAATCAGACCCTGTCTGAGAGAGACAACTCAGACCCTGTCTGAGAGAGACAGAGAGAGAATCAGACCCTGTCTGAGAGAGACAGAGAGAACAAATCAGACCCTGTCTGAGAGAGACAGAGAGAGAGAACAAATCAGACCCTGTCTGAGAGAGACAGAGAGAGAGAACAAATCAGACCCTGTCTGAGAGGACAGAGAGAGAGAACAAATCAGACCCTAGTCTGAGAGAGACAGAGAGAGAGAACAAATCAGACCCTGTCTGAGAGAGACAGAGAGAACAAATCAGACCCTGTCTGAGAGGACAGAGAGAGAGAACAAATCAGACCCTAGTCTGAGAGAGACAGAGAGAGAGAACAAATCAGACCGTGGTCTGAGACGGGAGGGACAGGGACACAGTTTTCTTTTGTTCCCCTTATTTCTAAGTGGCACACGATTCATTCTGTTGGATGAAAAACTAGAAGGGAAACTAGTTTCTGTCATGCATAGGTATAATAGGTGGCAGGGAAGTCAGGCACAGGAGAGTCAAACGGAGTGTAAAATGGAGTCTTTTAATAAAGTCCACGGAGTATGCTCCATAACACTAAAAGTACATAACAAACAAACATGGGTACAAGGATCTCGACGCGCACCTATACAACAAACACACTAGACTGACAATAAAACAATATCTGACAAAGACATGAGGGGAAACAGAGGGTTATATACACAACAGGTAATGAATGGGATTGAAAACAGGTGTGTGGGAAGACAAGACAAAACCAATGGAAAATGAAAAAAGGATCAATGATGGCTAGAAGACCGGTGACGTCGAACGCCGAGCACCGCCCGAACAAGGAGAGGCAACGACTTCGGCAGAAGTCGTGACAGTACCCCGACGCGCGGCTCCAGCTGCGCGTCGACACCGGCCTCGGGGACGACCCGGACGGCGAGGTGCAGGGCGATCCGGATGGAGACGGTGAAATTCTGATAACATGGAAGGATCTAACACGTCCTCCACCGGAACCCAGCATCTCTCCTCCGGCCCGTAACCCTCCCAGTCCATGAGGTACTGAAGGCCCCTCGCCTGACGTCTCGAATCCAAAATGGATCGAACAGAGTACCCCGGAACCCCCTCGATGTCTAGAGGAGGCGGAGGAAAGTCACGCACTTCAGCCTCCTGGAGCGGGCCAGCCACCATCGGCCTGAGGAGAGACACTGGAACGAGGGGTTAATACAGTAATGAGTGGGTAGTTGTAACCTATAGCATACCTCGTTCACTCTCCTCAGGACTTTAAACGGCCCCACAAACCGCGGACCCAGCTACCGGCAGAGCAGGCGAAGGGGCAGGTTTCGGGTCGAGAGCCAGACCCTGTCCCCTGGTGCGAACACTAGGGCCTCACAGAGGCAACGGTCTGCACCAATTTTCTGGCGCCTTATGGCACGCTGAAGGTGGACGTGGGCTGCCTCCCAGGTCTCCTCAGCGTGCCGAAACCAATTGTCAACCGCAGGGGGCCTCGGTCTGGCTCTGATGCCAAGGAGCCAGAACCGGCTGATACCCTAATACACATTGAAAGGGAGTAAGGTTAGTGGAGGAGTGACGTAGCGAGTTCTGAGCCATCTCTGCCCAGGGCACGAACTTCGCCCACTCCCCCGGCCGATCCTGGCAATAAGACCGCAGAAACCTACCCACATCCTGGTTAACTCTCTCCACCTGCCCATTACTCTCGGGGTGAAAACCTGAGGTAAGACTAACCGAGATCCCCAGACGCTCCATGAATGCCTTCCAGACCCTTGATGTGAACTGGGGACCCCTATCAGACACTATATCCTCAGGCACCCCATAGTGCCGGAAAATGTGTGTAAACAGGGCCTCTGCAGTTTGTAAGGCCGTAGGGAGACCGGGCAAAGGGAGGAGATGATAGGACTTAGAAAACCGATCCACAACGACCAGGATCGTGGTGTAACCCTGTGAAGGTGGAAGATCAGTCAAAAAATCCACCGACAGGTGTGACCACGGTCGTTGAGGAACGGGTAGAGGTTGTAGCTTACCTCTGGGCAGGTGTCTAGGAGCCTTGCACTGGGCGCACACCGAGCAGGAAGAATCATAAATCCTCACGTCCTTAGCTAAAGTGGGCCACCAGTATCTCCCGTCAAGACAGTGCATCGTCCGACCTATCCCAGGATGACCAGAGGAGGGTGACGTGTGAGCCCAATATATCAATCGGTCGCGGACAGCAGACGGAACGTACAGACGACCAGCTGGACACTCAGGGGAGAAGGCTCTGCACGTGATGCCCGCTCAATGTCCGCGTCCAGCTCCCACACTACAGGCGCCACCAGACACGAAGCTGGGAGTATGGGAGTGGGATCCATGGACCGCTCCTCTGTGTCATACAGCCGAGACAATGTGTCTGCCTTAACGTTCTGGGAGCCTGGTCTGTAAGAAAGAGTAAACACAAAACGAGTGAAAAACATGGCCCACCTTGCCTGGCGAGGATTCAATCTCTTCGCCTGCCGGATATACTCCAGATTGCGGTGGTCAGTCCAGATGAGAAAAGGCTGTTTAGCCCCCTCATGCCAATGCCTCCACACCTTCAAAGCTTCTACGACAGCTAACAGGTCTCGGTTCCCCACATCATGGTTTCGCTCTGCCGGGCTGCGCTTCTTCGAAAAGAAAGCACAGGGGCGAAGCTTCAGTGGCGTACCCAAACGCTGAGAGAGCACTGCTCCTATCCCAGCTTCGGATGCGTCCACCTCCACTATGAATGGCAAAGAGGGATCCGGATGATCCAGCACAGGCACCGAGGTAAACAGAGTTTTCAGGTGCTCAAAAGCCCTGTTCGCCTCAGCCGACCACTGCAAGCGCACCGGGCCCCCCTTTAGCAGTGAGGTAATGGGAGCTGCCACCTGACCAAAACCCCGGATAAACCTCCGGTAGTAATTGGAAAACCCCCAAAAACGCTGCAACTCCTTTAAAGTGGTTGGAGTCGGCCAATTACGCACGGCTGTAATGCGGTCGCTCTCCATCTCCACTCCTGAAGTGGAAATCCGATGCCCTAGGAAGGAGATGGATTGTTGGAAAAACAAGCATTTCTCAGCCTTGACATATAGATCATGCTCCAACAGGCGACCAAGCACCCTGCGCACCAGGGACACATGCTCGGCGCGTGTAGCAGAGTATATCAGAATATCATCGATATACACCACTACACCCTGTCCGTGCAGGTCCCTGAAGATCTCATCTACAAATGATTGGAAAACTGATGGACCATTCATCAACCCATATGGCATGACCAGGTACTCATAATGACCTGAGTGGTGCTAAATGCCGTCTTCCACTCATCACCCTTCTTAATACGCACCAGATTGTACGCACTCCTGAGATCCAATTTTGTGAAAAAACGTGCCCCGTGCATTAACTCAATAAACGTATTGATCAGATTTATATTTCACTGTGATTTTATTAAGACCTCGATAATCAACGCACGGGCGTAAACCTCATCCTTTTTTTTTCACAAAAAAGAAACTCGAAGAGACGGGTGAAATGGATGGCTGAATGAACCCCTGATGCAGGGATTCAGAGACATATGTCTCCATAGCCTCCGTCTCCGCTTGCGACAGGGGATACACGTGACTCTTGGGATATGCAGCGTCTACCAGGAGATCTATCGCACAATCCCCCCGTCGATGGGGTGGTAATTGAGTCGCCTTCTTTTTACAGAAGGCCCAAATCGGCATATTCGGGGGAATGCGCACGGTGGAGACCTGGTCTGGACTTTCCACCGTAGTAGCACCAACGGAAACCCCTAAACACCTACCTGAGCATTCTCGCGACCACCCGTGAGAGCCCTCTGTGGCCAAGAAACAGTGGGGTTATGACAAACTAACCAGGGTAGGCCTAGCACCACAGAATACGCAGGAGAATCAATAAGGAAAAGACTAATCTCCTTGTGACCCTCCCGCGTTATCATACACAAAGGTGCGGTTACCTCCCTGATAAACCCTGACCCTAATGGTCGACTATCTAAGGCATGAATAGGGAAAGGCATATCCACAGGAACAATAGGGATCCCTAAACTATGAGCTAGACTTTTATTAATGAAATTCCCAGCCGCACCTTAATCTACTAGCGCCTTATACTGGGAATGCAGTGAAAAATCAGGAAAAGAGACAGAGACAAACATTAGTGCAGCAGAGGGCTCTGGATGAGAATGGTGCCTACTCCCTGGGGTGATGCCAGAATACCCTGCCTGCCCTCTCTATTCCCAGAGGAACCAACCCGGCACCGACCAGCAGTGTGCTCTCTGCGACCTTGAATGGTGCTCGAGCGGGAACCCCTCCGGTCTCCCTGCGCACCATCCCTCCCAATTCCATAGGTTCGGGAGAGAGGGTGCGGGAGGATGGAACAACCAGACCCCGATCTAGACGTCCACGAGTAGCCAGCATGTTGTCCAGCTTGATGGACATGTCCACCAGCTGGTCGAAGGTGAGGGTGGTGTCTCTACAGGCCAGCTCCCGACGTACGTCCTCGCGTAGACTACACCGGTAATGGTCGATCAGGGCCCTGTCGCTCCATCCAGCGCCGGCAGCCAAGGTCCTAAACTCCAAAGCAAAATCCTGTGCACTCCTCGTCTCCTGCCTCAGATGATAGAGAAGCTCACCTGCTGCTTTGCCTTCAGGTGGGTGATCGAATACTATCCGGAAGTGGCGGGTGAACTCCTCAAAATGGTCCAACGCCGCATCCTCCCTTCTACACACAGCGCTGGCCCATTCCAGGGCTCTCCCGGTGAGGCATGAGACGAGGGCGTAACTCTTCTCACGGTCAGATGGTACTGGGGAGGCCGTGGCTATATACAAGTTCAGTTTAAGGAGGAAACCCTGGCAGCCGGCAGTATCTCCGTTATATCCCGTAGGTAGAGATAAATGGATCTTTGATTCCGGAGAGGAAAATACATTGACGGGAAATTCCGGTTGTGGTGGTGGTGGCGCTGGAGAAACTCCCTGTCTCTCCCAGCGATCCATTTTCATGACAATGTGATCCATGACGGAGCTGATAACGTCAAGCTCCCTCGCTTGTTCTTGAACGCGTTCCTCCAGGTCCATGGGCATAGTGTCCTCTCCTGCTGACTTCATATATGGTCAGAGATTCTGTCATGCATAGGTATAATAGGTGGCAGGGAAGTCAGGCACAGGAGAGTCAAACGGAGTGTAAAATGGAGTCTTTTAATAAAGTCCACGGAGTATGCTCCATAAAACTAAAAGTACATAACAAACAAACATGGGTACAAGGACCCCGACGCGCACCTATACAACAAACACACTACACTGACAATAAAACAATCTCTGACAAAGACATGAGGGGAAACAGAGGGTTATATACACAACAGGTAATGAATGTGTCAGGACCCGGTTGCGAACCTGGGTCTCCGGAGTGAGAAACAGTCACTTAACCAACTGAGCCACGAATAGTCAGCAGAACCCAGAAGATGAGGCAGACACAGCAGTACTTAAGACGGTGTATTTAATAAAGTAAAAAGTGAAGTCCTTAAATACAAAAATGGCAAATCCAAAAGGTGGTAGGAATAGCACAAAAAAGCCTCAAGAGACACTCAAAAACAAAAACAGAATTCCACAAGAGCATCCACCGGAATCGACAGGAAAACACAGAACACTAGGGCTGGGTGCTAACATACAAACACAGAGGACAGAACTGAGGGAAACTAAGGGTTTAAATACAATCAGGGAAACGAGGTACAGGTGCAAATAATAATGGGGAACAAGGGAAAAAACATAAGGTCAAAAAGCACAATGGGGGCATCTAGTGACCAAAACCCGGAACAACCCTGGCCAAATCCTGACAGAATGGGATTGAAAACAGGTGTGTGGGAAGACAAGACAAAACCAATGGAAAATCAAAAAAGGATCAATGATGGCTAGAAGACCGGTGACGTCGAACGCCGAGCACCGCCCGAACAAGGAGAGGCAACGACTTCGGCAGAAGTCGTGACAGTTTCGGCATTACATCCTTCATCAGTATGCTCTGGGGTCATAGCACTGGAGACACGTTGGCCTTCGAACAACTAATGGGAAATACTAAATATAGACTACACTTATAATGTCTAATAATGCCTCATAAAGTGGAGCTTTGTGTTCAGAGTTAAAACAAGGATATGACAATGTAGTTTACAACTACAATTCCATCACTACAATTCCAACACTACAATTACGACACTACAATTACGACACTACAATTACGACACTACAATTACAACACTACAATTACAACACTACAATTACATCACTACAATTACAACACCACAATTACATCACTACAATTACAACACTACAATTACAACACTACAATTACAACACTACAATTACAACACTACAATTACATCACTACAATTACATCACCACAATTACATCACTACAATTACATCACTGTAACGGTTTTCTGTAGGCAAAGGACAGTCGGACCAAAATGCAGCGTGTAGATTGCGATCCATGTTTAATGAAAAAAAAAACACGAATCAATACAAATACTACAAAACAAAAAGAATGTAACGAAAACCGAAACAGCCTATACTAGTGTAAAACAAGGAACAAGGACACTAAGGACAATCACCCACAAAACACACAAAGAATATGGCTGCCTAAATATGGTTCCCAATCAGAGACAACAATATATCACCTGACTCTGATTAAGAACCAATCACTACCATCACTCAGGCAGCCATAGACTAACGCACCAGACATCCCACAAAACCCCAAGACAAAAACGCACCACAATAACCCATGTCACACCCTGGCCTGACCGAATAAATGAAGAATAAACATAATATATTTCGACCAGGGCGTGACAATCACTACAATTACATCACTACAATTACAACACTACAATTACAACACCACAATTACATCACCACAATTACATCACCACAATTACGACACTACAATTACATCACTACAATTACGACACTACAATTACGACACTACAATTACAACACTACAATTACAACACTACAATTACAACACCACAATTACAACACCACAATTACAACACCACAATTACAACACTACAATTACAACACTACAATTACAACACCACAATTACAACACTACAATTACAACACCACAATTACAACACCACAATTACATCACCACAATTACAACACCCCAATTACAACACTACAATTACAACACCACAATTACAACACCACAATTACATCACCACAATACAAACACCACAATTACATCACTACAATTACAATTACAACACCACAATTACAACACTACAATTACAATTACAACACAATTACAACACCCCAATTACAACACTACAATTACAACACCACAATTACAACACCACAATTACAACACTACAATTACATCACCACACTTACATCACCACAATTACAACACAACAATTACAACACTACAATTACAACACCACAATTACATCACTACAATTATGACACTACAATTACGACACTACAATTACAACACTACAATTACATCACTACAATTACATCACCACAATTACATCACTACAATTACAACACTACAATTATATCACTACAATTACAACACCACATTTACAACACCACAATTACAACACTACAATTACATCACCACAATTACAACACTACAATTACATCACCACAATTACAACATTACAATTACAACACTACAATTACAACACCACAATTACATCACTACAATTACAACACTACCCTTTCAACAAATAAACCATTACAATCAATGGAAACAACTGCAATCCTCAAATTAACACCAGAGTTGTAAATGGTCCTCGCAGCACCAGGGAATCAAGATCTAAGGAATTTGGCAGGTTATCCCAATAATGGAATGCCCTAAATCTGTGGAGATCACAAGAACTCAAGAATGATGCAACCTTGTGAGCGGGTTTGATAGCTCATTCTTTTATAATCGGGTAAGTCAGAGGTTTGTATAGTAGAACTTACAGTATCATGAGGTATAATCACACAAAAGTTGCCATGTTGTGTAGCTACCATGCTGTTGTCATGTTGTGTTGCTACCATGATGTCGTCATGTTTGTTGATACCATGCTGTTGTCATGTTGTGTTGCTACCATGCTGTTGTCATGCTGTGTTGCTACCATGTTGTTGTCATGTTGTGTTGCTACCATGCTGTCGTCATGTTGCGTTGCTACCATGCTTTTGTCATGTTTTAATGCTACCATGCTGTTGTCATGTTTGTTGCTACCATGCTGTTGTCATGTTGTGTTGCTACCATGCTGTTGTCATGTTGCTTTGCTACCATGCTGTTGTCATGTTGCTTTGCTACCATGCTGTTGCCATGTTGTGTTGCTACCATGCTGTTGTCACGTTGTGTTTCTACCATAGTGTTGTCATGTTGTGTTGCTACCATGCTGTGTTTTCATGTTGTGTTGCTACCATTCTGTGTTGTAATGTTGTGTTGCTACCATGTTGTTGTCATGTGTTGTAATGTTGTTTGCTACCATGCTGTTGTCATGGGTTTGCTACCATGTTGTTGCAACATGTTGGGTTTCTACCATGTTGTTGTCGTGTTGGGTTTCTACCATGTTGTTGTCATGTTGGGTTTCTACCATGTTGTTGTCATGTTGGGTTTCTACCATGTTGTTGTCGTGTTGGGTTTCTCCATGTGTGTTGTCATGTTGGGTTTCTACCATGTTGTTGTCATGTTGGGTTTCTACCATGTTGTTGTCGTGTTGGGTTTCTACCATGTTGTTGTCGTGTTGGGTTTCTACCATGTTGTTGTCAAGTTGGGTTTCTACCATGTTGTTGTCATGTTGGGTTTCTACCATGTTGTTGTCATGTTGGGTTTCTACCATGTTGTTGTCATGTTGTTGTTGTCATGGGTTTCTACCATGTTGTTGTCATGTTGGGTTTCTACCATGTTGTTGTCATGTTGGGTTTCTACCATGTTGTTGTCATGTTGGGTTTCTACCATGTTGTTGTCGTGTTGGGTTTCTACCATGTTGTTGTCATGTTGGGTTTCTACCATGTTGTTGTCGTGTTGGGTTTCTACCATGTTGTTGTCGTGTTGGGTGTTCTACCATGTTGTTGTCATGTTGGGTTTCTACCATGTTGTTGTCGTGTTGGGTTTCTACCATGTTGTTGTCGTGTTGGGTTTCTACCATGTTGTTGTCGTGTTGGGTTTCTACCATGTTGTTGTCATGTTGGGTTTCTACCATGTTGTTGTCATGTTAGGTTTCTACCATGTTGTTGTCGTGTTGGGTTTCTACCATGTTGTTGTCATGTTGGGTTTCTACCATGTTGTTGTCATGTTGGATTTCTACCATGTTGTTGTCATGTTGGGTTTCTACCATGTTGTTGTCGTGTTGGGTTTCTACCATGTTGTTGTCATGTTGGGTTTCTACCATGTTGTTGTCATGTTGGGTTTCTACCATGTTGTTGTCATGTTGGGTTTCTACCATGTTGTTGTCGTGTTGGGTTTCTACCATGTTGTTGTCGTGTTGGGTTTCTACCATGTTGTTGTCATGTTGGGTTTCTACCATGTTGTTGTCGTGTTGGGTTTCTACCATGTTGTTGTCGTGTTGGGTTTCTACCATGTTGTTGTCATGTTGGGTTTCTACCATGTTGTTGTCATGTTGGGTTTCTACCATGTTGTTGTCATGTTGGGTTTCTACCATGTTGTTGTCATGTTGGGTTTCTACCATGTTGTTGTCATGTTGAGTTTCTGCCATGTTGTTGTCATGTTGGGTTTCTACCATGTTGTTGTCATGTTGTGTTGCTACCATGCTGTTGTCATGTTGTGTTTCTACCCGTGTTGTTGTCATGTTGTGTTTCTACCATGTTGTTGTCATTTTGTGTTGCTACCATGTTCTGGTCATTTTGTGTTGCTACCATGTTATTTCTACCATTTTGTTGTCATATTGTGTTGCTACCATTTTATTTCTACCATGTTGTTGTCATGTTGTGTTTCTACCATGTTGTTGTCATGTTGTGTTTCTACCATGTTGTTGTCATTTTGTGTTGCTACCATGTTCTGGTCATTTTGTGTTGCTACCGTGTTATTTCTACCATTTTGTTGTCTTGTTGTGTTGCTACCATGCTGTACTGGCATGTGTTGCTGCCATGCTATGTTGTTGTCGTTGGTCTCTCTTTGTGTAGTGTTGTGGTGTCTCTCTGGTTGTGGTGTGTATTTTGTCCTATATTTTCTATTACATGTTTTTATTTTTCATCCCAGCTCCCGGCCCCGCAGGAGGCCTTTAACCTTTTGGAAGGCTGTCATTGATAAATAAGTATTTGTTCTTCACTGACTTGCCTAGTTAAATAAAGGTTAAATAAATGAAAAATAAAAGTTTGTACTGTACCTGGTCCCATCAATGTAAACTGCCTCCAGTAAGGATGCTGTGTAGTCCAAGTTCTTCTTCAGATCTTCAAAGTTCACGTCATTCTCCTCCAGTTGTTTGACCATACACCTCAGCCTGGAAAGAGAGTCCCACTTTGAACAAACAGCTTCCACAGTCTTCACAAGCACTTTATGCTATAGGCCTTATGAAGGATTTTGGTCTCATGAATAATAAGCTTTTAGAGAATTTAAAATAAAGCACACTGCTTATTAGTATCAGCTTTGTATCAGCCCTTCGCCCAAGTTTTTAAGCCTTAAAAATGGTTTAATTTAAAGTAGTAGTGAAGGAAGTCGTTTTGGTGATGAATAACCTTGGTTCCTGTCACAACACAACAGTATTATCAGAGACAAGATCTTCAGCAAGACGGCACTGTGGTCAAAACACAGTCAGGTGTGTGATGGCAGCAATTACTAAGCAATTTCCCCCATATTTGTATGTTGTGCTTCAATGTTATGAGCTGGCAACTCAGCGCAGATGTTCAGTGACTGCTTTGGCAACAGGCTGAAATGTCTGGGAAACTGCAGGAGAGGGAAAACGAGATAGAGAGAAAGGGAAAGATGGAAGGAGAGAGAGAGACAGAGAGAAAGGGAAAGATGGAAGGAGAGAGAGAGAGAGAGAGAGACAGAGAGACAGACAGAGAGAGAGAGAGAGAGGGAAAGGGAAAAAGAGCGAGATAGTGAAAAAGATAAATCATTTGGAAGCGTTTTAATACAATAGCATGACGTGTGGAGAGGACCAGTGACAAGAGTGCGTAATTAGGCCCACATTTTCCATGACAGTGGTGAACTGCCCAAACTTCTCATCATTGGCGTATACAGCCACCGCATCCTCTTAAAATGGCATGCCCCGCAGAATTAGTTCATTCACTTCAAAGGGTTTAATCGCCCGATTGAGTGCTGATAGAACCCTGAAAGAATGCTGATGGAGCGCTCATAGAATGCTGATGGAACCCTGATGGAACCCTGATAGAATGCTGATAGAACCCTGATAGAATTCTGATGGAACCCTGATAGAACCCTGATGGAACCCTGATAGAACCCTGATGGAACCCTGATAGAACCCTGATGGAACCCTGATGGAACCTGGATAGAATGCTGATTGAACCCTGAAAGAATGCTGATGGAACCCTGATAAAATGCTGATGGAACCCTGATAGAATGCTGATGGAACGCTCACAGTATGCTGATAGAACCCTGACAGAATGCTGATGGAACCCTGATAGAATGCTGATGGAGCCCTGATAGAATGCTGATGGAACCCTGATAGAATGCTGATGGAACCCTAATAGAATGCTGATGGAATGCTCACAGAATGCTGATAGAACCCTGATAGAATGCTGATGGAACCCTGATAGAATGCTGATGGAACCCTGATAGAATGCTGATGGATTGCTCACAGAATGCTGTTAGAACCCTGATAGAATGCTGTTAGTGCTTCACAGTGATACATAATCATAAATCAAAACCTTTTCTCTGTTACCAGTTCCTTCAGACAGATTCCTAACATGTCAAGTGTTGCACAACATTTCTGATTACAGCTGCTATAATTATGTTATACAGCCGCTATTTCAAGAGCATCAAAGAAGCACATGTAGGCTACAGTGTACTGGGATCAAACACAACACAGCCCAGGCTAAAACTACAATCCCCAGAGGGCCTAATACTTTCACAGGAAATTAAATAGACAGGGAAAATCAGCAACACTAACACACATACTATTGCTCCGAGCTCATTTTCCAACCTTAGAACATAAAATACCCCAGAGTAAGCTACACTGCACTTCAAGGGTTCAAAAACCACCACTGACATTTGAAAATTGATTTAAAAGATAGTGATTATCCATTTCTCATTCAAAAAAAATTTGTTTATGGAGGTTCAAGTCCTTGTGGTTAACCATTGAGCTGCCTGCTATACCTTGTAGTTATATATGTTCATGAGCAGCTATTAACACCTATGTCTTGTATTATAGTACATTATGTACAGCTCACAAGGCATTATAGATGTACTTGAAATGCATTATGAAGAAGTTATTCACACCGGGACCACAATCATTTCATTTCTAAACACAGTTGTACTGTCAGATAACAAAGGAAGACGGTGCCAACTCGGTACGAATGACATGAGTTCTTCAAGTGTTTATTATCACACGTTGGCATGGGAGTCTCTGAAAGCTGTAGAGTCATAAAAATAGCAGGAGTTGGAACGCTGTTGCAAAGGACGCAACGCTTCCTTGTGAATTTAGAGTCCCGGTGATCTGTTTGATAACTTCTTTGTTATTCAAAGCAGGAAAGAAAATGGAAGACTGGAAGAATGTTAAATGCACCCTCTTTCAGTTTAATCTGTAGTATTCAGGCACCTAATGTCTAGTTGTTACACTAAAACGAACCACATTTTGTCCAACCGTCATTGTTTAAATACAATAAATTATGAATTATCATTATCAAAATTATTAGAAATTTGAGGGAAATATTCCAGGGATTTAAGCACATGCCAGGGTTTCAAAGAGATGGTATACCACTGTGTTAACCCAATGACCCCTCTTGCCATTGGCTAACACCTCACCTGCCTCAAACTGATCCACTAAAGCCTGCCTATGTGCCTTGATAGTGTAGTAATGACTACACGGTGCTGTTATGGTGCTGTTAAGGTGCTGTTATGGAATGTTTAGTTAAAAAAATAGATAGGTAAAAAAAAATAGAATTAAAGAGCTGTTACGATGCTGTTATGATGCTGTTATAGCGCTGTTATGATGCTGTTACGATGCTGTTATGATGCTGTTATAGCGCTGTTATGATGCTGTTATGATGCTGTTATGATGCTGTATGGTGCTGTTATGATGCTGTTAAACTGGGATATGCTTAACACCCCGGCGATCCTACAATCTAAGCTAGATGCCCTCAATCTCACACAAATCATCAAGGAACCCACCAGGTACAACCCTAAATCTGTAAACAAGGGCACCCTCATAGATGTTATCCTGACCAACTGGTCCTCCAAATACACCTCCGCTGTCTTCAATCGGGATCTTAGCGATCACTGCCTCATTGCCTGTATCCGCTACGGGTCCGTAGTCAAACGACCACCCCTCATCACTGTCAAACGCTCCCTAAAACACTTCTGCGAGCAGGCCTTTCTAATCGACCTGGCCCGGGTATCCTTGAAGGATATTGACCTCATCCCGTCAGTTTAGGATGCCTGGTCATTCTTTAAAAGTAACTTCCTCACCATCTTAGATAAGCATGCTCTGTTCAAAAAATGCAGAACTAAGAACAGATACAGCCCCTGGTTCACTCCAGACCTGACTGCCCTCGACCAGCACAAAAACATTCTGTGGTGGACTGCAATAGCATCGAATAGTCCCCGCGATATGCAACTGTTCAGGGATGTCAGGAACCAATACACGCACTGCACTGAGGCTAGGTAACACGGTCACCACCGATAAATCCATGATAATCGAAAACTTCAACAAGCATTTCTCAACGGCTGGCCATGCCTTCCTCCTGGCTACTCCAACCTTGGCCAACAGTTCCGCCCACCCTCCCGCAGCTACTCGCCCAAGCCTCCCCAGCTTCTTCTTTACCCAAATCCAGATAGCAGATGTTCTGAAAGAGCTGCAAAACCTGGACCCGTACAAATCAGCTGGGCTTGACAATCTGGACCCTCTATTTCTGAAACTATCCACCGGCATTGTCGCAACCCCTATTACCAGCCTGTTCAACCTCTCTTTCATATCGTCTGAGATTCCCAAGGACTGGAAAGCTGCCGCGGTCATCCCCCTCTTCAAAGGGGGAGACACCTGGACCCAAACTGTTACAGACCTACAGTAGATCCATACTGCCCTGCCTGTCTAAGGTCTTCGAAAGCCAAGTCAACAAACAGATCACTGACCATCTCGAATCCCACCGTACCTTCACCGCTGTGCAATCTGGTTTCCGAGCCAGTCACGGGTGCACCTCAGCCACGCTCAAGGTACTAAACGATATCATAACCGCCATCGATAAAAGACAGTACTGTGCAGCCGTCTTCATTGACCTGGCCAAGGCTTTCGACTCAATCACTATATTCTTATCGTCAGACTCAGTAGCCGCGGGTTTTCTAATGACTGCCTCGCCTGGTACACCAACTACTTTGCAGACAGAGTTCAGTGTGTCAAATCGGAGGGCATGTTGTCTGGTCCTCTGACAGTCTCTATGGGGGTGCCACAGGGTTCAATTCTCGGGTCAACTCTTTTCTCTGTATATTTCAATGATGTTGCTCTTGCTGCAGGCGATTCCCTGATCCACCTCTACGCAGACGACACCATTCTGTATACTTCTGGCCCTTCCATGGACACGTTGCAATCTAACCTCCAAACGAGCTTCAACGCCATACAACACTCATTCGGTGGCCTCCAACTGCTCTTAAAAGCTAGTAAAACCAAAAGCATGCTTTTCAACCGTTCGCTACCTGCACCTGCACGCCCGACTAGCATCACCACCCTGGATGGTTCCTACCTAGAATATGTGGACATCTACAAGTACCTAGGTGTCTGGCTAGACTGTAAACTCTCCCTCCAGACTCATATCAAACATCTCCAATCCAAAATCAAATCTAGAATCGGCTTTCTCTTTCGCAACAAAGCCCCCTTCACTCACGCCGCCAAACTTGCCCTAGTAAAACTGACTATGCTACCGATCCTCGACTTCAGCGATGTCATCTACAGAATGGCTTCCAATACTCTACTCAGCAAACTGGATGCAGTTTATCACAGTGCCATCAGCTTTGTTACTAAAGCACCTTATACCACCCACCACTGCGACCTGTATGCTCTAATCGGCTGGCCCTCGCTACATATTCGTCGCCAGACCCACTGGCCCCAGGTCATCTACAAGTCCATCCTAGGTAAAGATCCGCCTTATCTAGGTTCACTGGTTACGATGGCAACACCCACCCGTAGCACGCACTCCAGCAGGTGTATCTCACTGATCATCCCTAAAGCCAACACCTCATTTGGCCGCCTTTCCTTCCAGTTCTCTGCTGCCTGTGACTGGAACGAAGTTGGAGACTTTTATTTCCCTCACCAACTTTAAACATCTGCTATCTGAGCAGCTAACCGATCGCTGCAGCTGTACATAGTCCATCTGTTAACAGCCCACCCAATCTATCTACCTCATCCCCATACTGTTTTTATTTATTTACTTTTCTGCTCTTTTGCACACCAGTATCTCTACCTGTACATGACCATCTGATCATTTATCACTCCAGTGTTAATCTGATAAAATTGTAATTATTCGCCTCCCTCCTCCTAAATTGTAATTATTATTATTTATTACCTCCTCATGCCTTTTGCACACAATGTATATAGACTCTTTTATTATTGACTGTGTTATTGACTTGTTTATTGTTTACTCCATGTGTAACTGCGTTGTTGTCTGTTCACAATGCTATGCTTTATCTTGGCCAGGTCGCAGTTGTAAATGAGAACTTGTTCTCAACTAGCCTACCTGGTTAAATAAAGGTGAACAAAATAAAAAAATGATATTGTTCTGGTACTGTTATGATGCTGTTACGGCGTTATGTTGCTGATATGATGCTGTCATGGCGTTGTATGGTGTTTTTATGATGCTGTTACGATGTTTTCATGACTGGCAAGTGTGGACGCTAACATCTCGGCCAACAGAGAGAGCAGATTGTGTTAGCGTATGGCCGCGGGCCAAGGACCAGGGCCTGATGGTCCACAGACACCGACGTAAGCACTTAACTCAATGGACCACTACAGAAAAGCATGGCTCTAAAGTAAACAATCCACATCAACTCTGGCTTTTCACCCAAGAGCATGCATACCGACTGTCAAAATAAACGTCTTACAATCGCATTACGAAGTGCAGAACAACCTAGTGTGGAGCAAATAGACAGATGGACAAAGGAAATCAACAAGCAGACACAATTCATGAAACAAAAGCAGTAGAGTGTTTCAGTGTGCATGACGTACAGCGAAAGATGTGTTCTCAGAACGAGAGGCAGCAAATATATTAAAGTAAGTATCGTAACCTCAGTATGTCACAGTAACCTCAGTACACACAGTAACCTCAGTACACACAGTAACCTCAGTACACACAGTAACCTCAATACACACAGTAACCTCAATACACACAGTAACCTCAGTACACACAGTAACCTCAGTACACACAGTAACCTCAGTGCACACAGTAACCTCAGTACACACAGTAACCTCAATGCACACAGTAACCTCAGTACACACAGTAACCTCAATGCACACAGTAACCTCAGTGCACACACACAGTAACCTCAGTACACCTCACAGTAACCTCAATACACACAGTAACCTCAGTGCAACAGTAACCTCAGCATGTCACAGTAACCTCAGTACACACAGTAACCAGTCCTCAGTACACACAGTAACCTCAATACACACAGTAACCTCAATACACACAGTAACCTCAATACACACAGTAACCTCAATACACACAGTAACCTCAGTGCACACAGTAACCTCAGTACACACAGTAACCTCAGTACACACAGTAACCTCAGTATGTCACAGTAACCTCAGTTAACACAGTAACCTCAATACACACAGTAACCTCAATACACACAGTAACCTCAGTACACACAGTAACCTCAATACACACAGTAACCTCAGTATGTCACAGTAACCTCAGTATGTCACAGTAACCTCAATACACACAGCAACCTCAGTACACACAGTAACCTCAGTACACACAGTAACCTCAATACACACAGTAACCTCAGTATAACCTCAGTCACACAGTAACCTCAGTACACAGTAACCTCAATAAACACAGTAACCTCAGTACACACAGTAACCTCAGTACACACAGTAACCTCAGTACACACAGTAACCTCAGTACACAGTAACCTCAATACACACAGTAACCTCAGCACACAGTAACCTCAGTACACACAGTAACCTCAACACACAGTAACCTCACACAGTAACCTCAGTACACACAGTAACCTCAGTACACACAGTAACCTCAATACACACAGTAACCTCAGTACACACAGTAACCTCAGTACACACAGTAACCTCAATACACAGTAACCTCAATACACACAGTAACCTCAGTGCACACAGTAACCTCAAAACACACAGTAACCTCAGTACACACAGTAACCTCAGTACACACAGTAACCTCAGTACACACAGTAACCTCAGCATGTCACAGTAACCTCAATACACACAGTAACCTCAATACACACAGTAACCTCAGTACACCTCAGTACAGTAACCTCAATACACACAGTAACCTCAGTACACACAGTAACCTCAATATGTCACACAGTAACCTCAGTACACACAGTAACCTCAATACACACAGTAACCTCAGTACACACAGTAACCTCAATACACACAGTAACCTCAGTACACACAGTAACCTCAGTACACACAGTAACCTCAGTACACACAGTAACCTCAGTACACACAGTAACCTCAGTACTCAGTAACCTCAGTACACACAGTAACCTCAGTAGTAACCTCAGTACACACAGTAACCTCAGTACACACAGTAACCTCAGTACACACAGTAACCTCAGTACACACAGTAACCTCAGTACACACAGTAACCTCAGTACACACAGTAACCTCAGTACACACAGTAACCTCAGTACACACAGTAACCTCACACACAGTACACACAGTAACCTCAGTACACACAGTAACCTCAGTACACACAGTAACCTCAATACACACAGTAACCTCAGTACACACAGTAACCTCAGTACACACAGTAACCTCAGTACACACAGTAACAGTACACACAGTAACCTCAGTACACACAGTAACCTCAGTACACACAGTAACACACACAGTAACCTCAGTACACACAGTAACCTCAGTACACACAGTAACCTCAGTACACACAGTAACCTCAATACACACAGTAACCTCAGTACACACAGTAACCTCAGTACACACAGTAACCTCGGCAGTAACCTCAGTGCATCACAGTAACCTCAGTACACACAGTAACCTCAGTACACACAGTAACCTCAGTACACACAGTAACCTCAGTACACACAGTAACCTCAATACACACAGTAACCTCAGTACACACAGTAACCTCAGTACACACAGTAACCTCAGTACACACAGTAACCTCAGTACACACAGTAACCTCAGTACACACAGTAACCTCAATACACACAGTAACCTCAATACACACAGTAACCTCAGTACACACAGTAACCTCAGTACACACAGTAACCTCAATACACACAGTAACCTCAATACACACAGTAACCTCAGTACACACAGTAACCTCAGTGCACACAGTAACCTCAGTGCACACAGTAACCTCAGTACACACAGTAACCTCAGTGCACACAGTAACCTCAATACACACAGTAACCTCAGTGCACACAGTAACCTCAATAAACACAGTAACCTCAGTACACACAGTAACCTCAGTACACACAGTAACCTCAGTACACACAGTAACCTCAGTACACACAGTAACCTCAGTACACACAGTAACCTCAGTACACACAGTAACCTCAATACACACAGTAACCTCAGTACACACAGTAACCTCAGTGCACACAGTAACCTCAATACACACAGTAACCTCAGTACACACAGTAACCTCAGTATGTCACAGTAACCTCAATGCACACAGTAACCTCAGTACACACAGTAACCTCAGTGCACACAGTAACCTCAAAACACACAGTAACCTCAATACACACAGTAACCTCAGTATGTCACAGTAACCTCAATGCACACAGTAACCTCAATACACACAGTAACCTCAGTACACACAGTAACCTCAGTACACACAGTAACCTCAATACACACAGTAACCTCAGTACACACAGTAACCTCAGTATGTCACAGTAACCTCAGTACACACAGTAACCTCAGTATGTCACAGTAACCTCAGTACACACAGTAACCTCAGTACACACAGTAACCTCAGTATGTCACAGTAACCTCAGTACACACAGTAACCTCAGTGCACACAGTAACCTCAATACACACAGTAACCTCAGGACACACAGTAACCTCAGTATGTCACAGTAACCTCAGTACACACAGTAACCTCAGCATGTCACAGTAACCTCAGTACACACAGTAACCTCAGTACACACAGTAACCTCAGTACACACAGTAACCTCAGTATGTCACAGTAAACTCAATACACACAGTAACCTCAGTGCACACAGTAACCTCAGTACACACAGTAACCTCAGTACACACAGTAACCTCACTGCACACAGTAACCTCAGTACACACAGTAACCTCAGTACACACAGTAACCTCAATACACACAGTAACCTCAGTACACACAGTAACCTCAGTACACACAGTAACCTCAGTACACACAGTAACCTCAGTACACACAGTAACCTCAGTACACACAGTAACCTCAGTACACACAGTAACCTCAGTACACACAGTAACCTCAGTACACACAGTAACCTCAGAACACACAGTAACCTCAGTACACACAGTAACCTCAGTGCACACAGTAACCTCAGTACACACAGTAACCTCAGTACACACAGTAACCTCAGTACACACAGTAACCTCAGTACACACAGTAACCTCAGAACACACAGTAACCTCAGTACACACAGTAACCTCAGTACACACAGTAACCTCAATACACACAGTAACCTCAGTACAAACAGTAACCTCAGTACACACAGTAACCTCAGTACACACAGTAACCTCAGTACACACAGTAACCTCAGTACACACAGTAACCTCAATACACACAGTAACCTCAGTACACACAGTTACCTCAATACACACAGTAACCTCAGTACACACAGTAACCTCAGTACACACAGTAACCTCAGCATGTCACAGTAACCTCAATATGTCACACCTCACACACAGTAACCTCAGTACACACAGTAACCTCAGTACACACAGTAACCTCAGTACACACAGTAACCTCAATACACACAGTAACCTCAATACACACAGTAACCTCAGTACACACAGTAACCTCAGTACACACAGTAACCTCAGTACACACAGAAACCTCAATACACACAGTAACCTCAGTACACACAGTAACCTCAGTACACACAGTAACCTCAGTACACACAGTAACCTCAGTATGTAACCTCAATACACACAGTAACCTCAGTACACACAGTAACCTCAATACACACAGTAACCTCAGTACACACAGTAACCTCAGTACACACAGTAACCTCAGTACACACAGTAACCTCAATACACACAGTAACCTCAGTACACACAGTAACCTCAGCACACACAGTAACCTCAGTACAAACAGTAACCTCAATACACACAGTAACCTCAGTACACACAGTAACCTCAGTACACACAGTAACCTCAGTACACACAGTAACCTCAGTACACACAGTAACCTCAATACACACAGTAACCTCAGTACACACAGTAACCTCAATACACACAGTAACCTCAGTACACACAGTAACCTCAATACACACAGTAACCTCAGTACACACAGTAACCTCAGTACACACAGTAACCTCAGCATGTCACAGTAACCTCAGTACACACAGTAACCTCAATACACACAGTAACCTCAGTACACACAGTAACCTCAGTACACACAGTAACCTCAATACACACAGTAACCTCAATACACACAGTAACCTCAGTACACACAGTAACCTCAATACACACAGTAACCTCAGTACACACAGTAACCTCAGTACACACAGTAACCTCAGTGCACACAGTAACCTCAATACACACAGTAACCTCAATACACACAGTAACCTCAGTACACACAGTAACCTCAGTACACACAGTAACCTCAATACACACAGTAACCTCAATACACACAGTAACCTCAGTACACACAGTAACCTCAGTACACACAGTAACCTCAATACACACAGTAACCTCAGTACACACAGTAACCTCAGTGCACACAGTAACCTCAATACACACAGTAACCTCAGTCACAGTAACCTCAATAAACACAGTAACCTCAGTACACACAGTAACCTCAGTACACACAGTAACCTCAGTACACACAGTAACCTCAGTACACACAGTAACCTCAGTACACACAGTAACCTCAGTACACACAGTAACCTCAATACACACAGTAACCTCAGTACACACAGTAACCTCAGTGCACACAGTAACCTCAGTGCACACAGTAACCTCAGTACACACAGTAACCTCAGTATGTCACAGTAACCTCAATACACACAGTAACCTCAGTACACACAGTAACCTCAGTGCACACAGTAACCTCAAAACACACAGTAACCTCAGTACACACAGTAACCTCAGTATGTCACAGTAACCTCAATGCACACAGTAACCTCAATACACACAGTAACCTCAGTGCACACAGTAACCTCAGTACACACAGTAACCTCAATACACACAGTAACCTCAGTACACACAGTAACCTCAGTATGTCACAGTAACCTCAGTACACACAGTAACCTCAGTATGTCACAGTAACCTCAATACACACAGTAACCTCAATACACACAGTAACCTCAGTGCACACAGTAACCTCAGTACACACAGTAACCTCAGTATGTCACAGTAACCTCAGTTAACACAGTAACCTCAATACACACAGTAACCTCAATACACACAGTAACCTCAGTACACACAGTAACCTCAATACACACAGTAACCTCAGTATGTCACAGTAACCTCAGTATGTCACAGTAACCTCAATACACACAGCAACCTCAGTACACACAGTAACCTCAGTACACACAGTAACCTCAATACACACAGTAACCTCAGTACACACAGTAACCTCAGTGCACACAGTAACCTCAGTGCACACAGTAACCTCAATAAACACAGTAACCTCAGTACACACAGTAACCTCAGTGCACACAGTAACCTCAGTGCACACAGTAACCTCAGTACACACAGTAACCTCAGTACACACAGTAACCTCAGTACACACAGTAACCTCAGTACACACAGTAACCTCAATACACACAGTAACCTCAGTACACACAGTAACCTCAGTGCACACAGTAACCTCAATACACACAGTAACCTCAGTACACACAGTAACCTCAGTATGTCACAGTAACCTCAATGCACACAGTAACCTCAGTACACACAGTAACCTCAGTGCACACAGTAACCTCAAAACACACAGTAACCTCAGTACACACAGTAACCTCAGTACACACAGTAACCTCAGTACACACAGTAACCTCAGCATGTCACAGTAACCTCAATACACACAGTAACCTCAATACACACAGTAACCTCAGCATGTTACAGTAACCTCAGTACACACAGTAACCTCAATACACACAGTAACCTCAGTACACACAGTAACCTCAATATGTCACAGTAACCTCACTAGGTCACAGTAACCTCAGTACACACAGTAACCTCAATACACACAGTAACCTCAGTACACACAGTAACCTCAATACACACAGTAACCTCAGTGCACACAGTAACGTCAGTACACACAGTAACCTCAGTACACACAGTAACCTCAATACACACAGTAACCTCAGTACACACAGTAACCTCAGTACACACAGTAACCTCAGTACACACATTAACCTCAGTACACACAGTAACCTCAGTGCACACAGTAACCTCAGTACACACAGTAACCTCAGTACACACAGTAACCTCAGTACACACAGTAACCTCAGTACACACAGTAACCTCAGAACACACAGTAACCTCAGTACACACAGTAACCTCAGTACACACAGTAACCTCAATACACACAGTAACCTCAGTACACACAGTAACCTCAGTACACACAGTAACCTCAGTACACACAGTAACCTCAGTACACACAGTAACCTCAGTACACACAGTAACCTCAGTACACACAGTAACCTCAATACACACAGTAACCTCAGTACACACAGTAACCTCAGCACACACAGTAACCTCAGTACACACAGTAACCTCAATACACACAGTAACCTCAGTACACACAGTAACCTCAGTACACACAGTAACCTCAGTACACACAGTAACCTCAGTACACACGTTAACCTCAATACACACAGTAACCTCAGTACACACAGTAACCTCAATACACACAGTAACCTCAGTACACACAGTAACCTCAATACACACAGTAACCTCAGTACACACAGTAACCTCAGTACACACAGTAACCTCAGCATGTCACAGTAACCTCAGTACACAGTAACCTCAATGCACACAGTAACCTCAGTGCACACAGTAACCTCAGTACACACAGTAACCTCAGTACACACAGTAACCTCAGTACACACAGTAACCTCAGTGCACACAGTAACCTCAATACACACAGTAACCTCAGTACACACAGTAACCTCAGTACACACAGTAACCTCAATGCACACAGTAACCTCAATACACACAGTAACCTCAATACACACAGTAACCTCAGTACACACAGTAACCTCAGTACACACAGTAACCTCAATACACACAGTAACCTCAGTACACACAGTAACCTCAGTACACACAGTAACCTCAGTACACACAGTAACCTCAATACACACAGTAACCTCAGTACACACAGTAACCTCAGTGCACACAGTAACCTCACACACAGTAACCTCAGTGCACACAGTAACCTCAATGCACACAGTAACCTCAGTACACACAGTAACCTCAGTACACACAGTAACCTCAGTACACACAGTAACCTCAGTACACACAGTAACCTCAGTACACACAGTAACCTCAGTACACACAGTAACCTCAATACACACAGTAACCTCAGTGCACACAGTAACCTCAGTGCACACAGTAACCTCAGTGCAGTAACCTCAATACACACAGTAACCTCAGTACACACAGTAACCTCAGTATGTCACAGTAACCTCAATGCACACAGTAACCTCAGTGCACACAGTAACCTCAGTGCACACAGTAACCTCAAAACACACAGTAACCTCAGTACACACAGTAACCTCAGTATGTCACAGTAACCTCAATGCACACAGTAACCTCAATACACACAGTAACCTCAGTGCACACAGTAACCTCAGTACACACAGTAACCTCAATACACACAGTAACCTCAGTACACACAGTAACCTCAGTATGTCACAGTAACCTCAGTACACACAGTAACCTCAGTATGTCACAGTAACCTCAAACCTCAGTACACACAGTAACCTCAGTATGTCACACACCTCAACACACAGTAACCTCAGTGCACACAGTAACCTCAATACACACAGTAACCTCAGGACACACAGTAACCTCAGTATGTCACAGTAACCTCAGTACACACAGTAACCTCAGCATGCACACAGTAACCTCAGTACACACAGTAACCTCAGTACACACAGTAACCTCAGTACACACAGTAACCTCAGTATGTCACAGTAACCTCAATACACACAGTAACCTCAGTGCACACAGTAACCTCAATACACACAGTAACCTCAGTACACACAGTAACCTCAGTACACACAGTAACCTCAATACACACAGTAACCTCAGTACACACAGTAACCTCAGTACACACAGTAACCTCAGTACACACAGTAACCTCAGTACACACAGTAACCTCAGTACACACAGTAACCTCAGTCACACAGTAACCTCAGTACACACAGTAACCTCAATACACACAGTAACCTCAGTACACACAGTAACCTCAGTGCACACAGTAACCTCAGTACACACAGTAACCTCAGTACACACAGTAACCTCAGTACACACAGTAACCTCAGTACACACAGTAACCTCAGTACACACAGTAACCTCAGTACACACAGTAACCTCAGTACACACAGTAACCTCAATACACACAGTAACCTCAGTACACACAGTAACCTCAGTACACACAGTAACCTCAGTACACACAGTAACCTCAGTACACACAGTAACCTCAATACACACAGTAACCTCAATACACACAGTAACACAGTAACCTCAGTAACCTCAGTACACAGTAACCTCAGTACACACAGTAACCTCAATATGTCACACAGTAACCTCAATGCACACAGTAACCTCAATGCACACAGTAACCTCAGTACACACAGTAACCTCAGTACACACAGTAACCTCAATGCACACAGTAACCTCAATGCACACAGTAACCTCAGTACACACAGTAACCTCAGTACACACAGTAACCTCAGTACACACAGTAACCTCAGTACACACAGTAACCTCAGTACACACAGTAACCTCAGTACACACAGTAACCTCAGTACACACAGTAACCTCAATACACACAGAAACCTCAGTACACACAGTAACCTCAGTACACACAGTAACCTCAATACACACAGTAACCTCAGTACACACAGTAACCTCAGTACACACAGTAACCTCAGTACACACAGTAACCTCAATACACACAGTAACCTCAGTACACACAGTAACCTCAGTACACACAGTAACCTCAGTACACACAGTAACCTCAGTACACACAGTAACCTCAATACACACAGTAACCTCAGTACACACAGTAACCTCAATACACACAGTAACCTCAGTACACACAGTAACCTCAATACACACAGTAACCTCAGTACACACAGTAACCTCAGTACACACAGTAACCTCAGCATGTCACAGTAACCTCAGTACACACAGTAACCTCAATGTCACACAGTAACCTCAGTACACACAGTAACCTCAGTACACACAGTAACCTCAATACACACAGTAACCTCAATACACACAGTAACCTCAGTACACACAGTAACCTCAATACACACAGTAACCTCAGTACACACAGTAACCTCAGTACACACAGTAACCTCAGTGCACACAGTAACCTCAATACACACAGTAACCTCAATACACACAGTAACCTCAGTACACACAGTAACCTCAGTACACACAGTAACCTCAATACACACAGTAACCTCAATACACACAGCAACCTCAGTACACACAGTAACCTCAGTACACACAGTAACCTCAATACACACAGTAACCTCAGTACACACAGTAACCTCAGTGCACACAGTAACCTCAATACACACACAGTAACCTCAGTGCACACAGTAACCTCAATAAACACAGTAACCTCAGTACACACAGTAACCTCAGTACACACAGTAACCTCAGTACACACAGTAACCTCAGTACACACAGTAACCTCAGTACACACAGTAACCTCAGTACACACAGTAACCTCAATACACACAGTAACCTCAGTACACACAGTAACCTCAGTGCACACAGTAACCTCAATACACACAGTAACCTCAGTACACACAGTAACCTCAGTATGTCACAGTAACCTCAATGCACACAGTAACCTCAGTACACACAGTAACCTCAGTGCACACAGTAACCTCAAAACACACAGTAACCTCAGTACACACAGTAACCTCAGTATGTCACAGTAACCTCAATGCACACAGTAACCTCAATACACACAGTAACCTCAGTGCACACAGTAACCTCAGTACACACAGTAACCTCAATACACACAGTAACCTCAGTACACACAGTAACCTCAGTATGTCACAGTAACCTCAGTACACACAGTAACCTCAGTATGTCACAGTAACCTCAATACACACAGTAACCTCAGTACACACAGTAACCTCAGTATGTCACAGTAACCTCAGTACACACAGTAACCTCAGTGCACACAGTAACCTCAATACACACAGTAACCTCAGTACACACAGTAACCTCAGTATGTCACAGTAACCTCAGTACACACAGTAACCTCAGCACACAGTAACCTCAGTACACACAGTAACCTCAGTACACACAGTAACCTCAGTACACACAGTAACCTCAGTATGTCACAGTAACCTCAATACACACAGTAACCTCAGTGCACACAGTAACCTCAGTACAGTAACCTCAGTACACACAGTAACCTCACTGCACACAGTAACCTCAGTACACACAGTAACCTCAGTACACACAGTAACCTCAGTATGTCACAGTAACTAAAGTACACACAGTAAACTCAATACACACAGTAACCTCAATACACACAGTAACCTCAGTACACACAGTAACCTCAGTACACACAGTAACCTCAATACACACAGTAACCTCAGTACACACAGTAACCTCAGTATGTCACAGTAACCTCAGTACACACAGTAACCTCAGCATGTCACAGTAACCTCAGTACACACAGTAACCTCAATACACACAGTAACCTCAGCATGTTACAGTAACCTCAGTACACACAGTAACCTCAATACACACAGTAACCTCAGTACACACAGTAACCTCAATATGTCACAGTAACCTCACTAGGTCACAGTAACCTCAGTACACACAGTAACCTCAATACACACAGTAACCTCAGTACACACAGTAACCTCAATACACACAGTAACCTCAGTGCACACAGTAACCTCAGTACACAGTAACAGTAACCTAACCTCAATACACAGTAACCTCAGTACACACAGTAACCTCAGTACACACAGTAACCTCACAGTAACCTCAGTACACCTCAGTACACACAGTAACCTCAGTACACACAGTAACCTCAGTACACACAGTAACCTCAGTACACACAGTAACCTCAGTAACCTCAGTACACACAGTAACCTCAGTGCACACAGTAACCTCAGTACACACAGTAACCTCAGTACACACAGTAACCTCAGTACACACAGTAACCTCAGTACACACAGTAACCTCAGAACACACAGTAACCTCAGTACACACAGTAACCTCAGTACACACAGTAACCTCAATACACACAGTAACCTCAGTACAAACAGTAACCTCAGTACACACAGTAACCTCAGTACACACAGTAACCTCAGTACACACAGTAACCTCAGTACACACAGTAACCTCAATACACACAGTAACCTCAGTACACACAGTTACCTCAATACACACAGTAACCTCAGTACACACAGTAACCTCAGTACACACAGTAACCTCAGCATGTCACAGTAACCTCAATATGTCACAGTAACCTCAATACACACAGTAACCTCAGTACACACAGTAACCTCAGTACACACAGTAACCTCAATGCACACAGTAACCTCAGTACACACAGTAACCTCAGTATGTCACAGTAACCTCAGTACACACATTAACCTCAGTGCACACAGTAACCTCAGTACACACAGTAACCTCAGTACACACAGTAACCTCAGTATGTCACAGTAACCTCAATACACACAGTAACCTCAGTGCACACAGTAACCTCAGTACACACAGTAACCTCAGTACACACAGTAACCTCAGTGCACACAGTAACCTCAGTACACACAGTAACCTCAGTACACACAGTAACCTCAGTATGTCACAGTAACTAAAGTACACACAGTAAACTCAATACACACAGTAACCTCAATACACACAGTAACCTCAGTACACACAGTAACCTCAGTACACACAGTAACCTCAGTACACACAGTAACCTCAATACACACAGTAACCTCAGTACACACAGTAACCTCAGTACACACAGTAACCTCAATACACACAGTAACCTCAGTACACACAGTAACCTCAGTACACACAGTAACCTCAATACACACAGTAACCTCAGTACACACAGTAACCTCAGTACACACAGTAACCTCAGTACACACAGTAACCTCAGTACACACCTCAGTGCAACCCTCAGTACGTCACAGTAACCTCAGTATGTCACAGTAACCTCAATACACACAGTAACCTCAGTGCACACAGTAACCTCAGTACACACAGTAACCTCAGTACACACAGTAACCTCAGTACACACAGTAACCTCAGTACACACAGTAACCTACACACAGTAACCTCAATACACACAGTAACCTCACACACAGTAACCTCAGTACACACAGTAACCTCAATACACACAGTAACCTCAATACACACAGTAACCTCAGTACACACAGTAACCTCAGTACACACAGTAACCTCAGTACACACAGAAACCTCAATACACACAGTAACCTCAATACACACAGTAACCTCAGCATGTCACAGTAACCTCAGTACACACAGTAACCTCAGTACACACAGTAACCTCAATACACACAGTAACCTCAGTACACACAGTAACCTCAATACACACAGTAACCTCAATACACACAGAAACCTCAATACACACAGTAACCTCAGTACACACAGTAACCTCAATACACACAGAAACCTCAATACACACAGTAACCTCAGTACACACAGTAACCTCAATACACACAGTAACCTCAGTACACACAGTAACCTCAATACACACAGTAACCTCAATACACACAGTAACCTCAGTACACACAGTAACCTCAGTACACACAGTAACCTCAGTACACACAGTAACCTCAGTGCACACAGTAACCTCAGTACACACAGTAACCTCAGTACACACAGTAACCTCAGTATGTCACAGTAACCTCAATACACACAGTAAACTCAATACACACAGTAACCTCAATACACACAGTAACCTCAGTACACACAGTAACCTCAGTACACACAGTAACCTCAGTACACACAGAAACCTCAATACACACAGTAACCTCAGTACACACAGTAACCTCAGTACACACAGTAACCTCAATACACACAGTAACCTCAGTACACACAGTAACCTCAGTACACCTCAGTACACACAGTAACCTCAGTACACACAGTAACCTCAGTACACACAGTAACCTCAGTACACACAGTAACCTCAGTACACACCTCAGTACAGTAACCTCAGTACACACAGTAACCTCAGTATGTCACAGTAACCTCAATACACACAGTAACCTCAGTACACACAGTAACCTCAGTACACACAGTAACCTCAGTACACACAGTAACCTCAGTGCACACAGTAACCTCAGTACACACAGTAACCTCAATACACACAGTAACCTCAGTACACACAGTAACCTCAGTACACACAGTAACCTCAGTACACACAGTAACCTCAGTACACACAGTAACCTCAGTACACACAGTAACCTCAATACACACAGTAACCTCAGTACAGTAACCTCAGTACACACAGTAACCTCAGTACACACAGTAACCTCAGTACACACAGTAACCTCAGTACACACAGTAAC
>NW_027016735.1:62500-76886 GCF_036934945.1 Oncorhynchus masou masou
CTGCCTGTTACGCGAATGCAGTAAGAAGCCAAGGTAAGTTGCTAGCTAGCATTAAACTTATCTTATAAAAAACAATAAATCATAATCACTAGTTAACTACACATGGTTGATGATATTACTAGTTTATCTAGCGTTGCATATAATCGATGCAGTGCGCATTCGTGGAAAAAGGACTGTCGTTGCTCCAACGTGTAGCTAACCATAAACATCAATGCCTTTCTTAAAATCAATACACAGAGGTATATATTTTTAAACCTGCATATTTAGCTAAAAGAAATCCAGGTTAGCAGGCAATATTAACCAGGTGAAATTGTGTAACTTTTCTTGCATTCATTGCACGCAGAGTCAGAGTATATGCGATAATAATAAACGTTTTGTTTTCTAAATTATAGTTTCCGGATTTGACCATATTAATGACCAAAGGCTCATATTTCTGTGTGTTACTATGTTATAATTAAGTCTATGTTTTGATAGAGCAGTCTGACTGAGCGGTGGTAGGCAGCAGCAGGCTCGTAAGCATTAATTCAAACAGCACTTTCGTGCTTTTTGCCAGCAGCTCTTCACTGTGCTTCAAGCATTGCGTTGTTTATGACTTCAAGCCTATCAACTCCCGAGATTAGGCTGGTGTAACCGATGTGAAATGGCTAGCTAGTTATAGCGGGGTGCGCGCTAATAGCGTTTTAAACGTCACTCGCTCTGAGTATTGGAGTAATTGTTCCACATGCTCTGCATGGGTACCGCTGCTTCGAGGGTGGCTGTTGTCAATGTGTTCCACGTTCGAGCCCAGGTAGGAGCGAGGAGAGGGACGGAAGCTATACTGTTACACTGGCAATACTAAAGTGCCTATAAGAACATCCAATAGTCAAAAGGTATATGAAATACCAATGGAATAGAGAGAAATATCCTATAAATACTATATTAACTACAACCTAAAACCTCTTACCTGGGAATATTGATGTCTCATGTTAAAAGGATCCACCAGCTTTCATATGTTCTCATGTTCTGAGCAAGGAACTTAAACGTTACATTTTTTACATGACACATATTGCACTTTTACTTTCTTCTCCAACACTTTGTTTTGAATTATTTAAACCAAATTGAACATGTTTCATTATTTATTTGATGCTAAATTGATTTTTATTGATGCATTATATTAAGTTAAAATAAGTGTTCATTCAGTATTGTTGTAATTGTCATTATTACAAATACAATTTTTATTTATTTTTATTTTTAATTGGCCGATTAATCAATATCAGCTTTTTTTGGTCCTCCAATAATCGGTATCGATATCGGCGTTGAAATATCATAATCGGTCGACCTCTAGTTTGGACCATTCTAGTTTGTTGGTGATGTGGACGCCAAGGACCTTGAAGCTCTCAACCTGTTCCACTACAGCCTCGTCGATGAGAACGGGGGCGTGCCTGGTCCTCCTTTTCCTGTAGTCCACAATCATCTCCTTAGTCTTGGTTACGTTGAGGGATAGTTTGTTATTCTGGCATTACCAACCTTTCAAAGCACTTTATGGCTACAGACGTGAGTGCTACGGGTCTGTAGTCATTTAGGCAGGTTGCCTTTGTGTTCTTGGGCACAGTGGTCTGCATGAAACATGTTGGTATTACAGACTCAATCAGGGACATCTCGAAAATGTCAGTGAAGACACCTGCCAGTTGCCCGGAGCACACGTCCTGGTAATCCGTCTGGCCCAGCAGCCTTGTGTATGTTGACCTGTTTAAAGGTCTTACTCACGTCGGCTACGAAGAGCGTGATCACACAGTTGTCCGGAACAGATATGCCCTCATGCCTGCCTCGGTGTTGCTTGCCTCGAAACGAGAGAAAGAGAAACTGTAGTGTAGTTCTTTGTGGATCTATAGCACATTAAAGCTATTTCTCTCTTTCTCTCTCTCTATTTAATATGTCAACTACCGCCTACAGTCTTTCTCTGCCCAGGAACTGACCTCAGAGCAGACATAATTCATTGAATATTTACTTTTACTGGAGAGAGACCTGATTTCATATCTCTATAAATCCCAGAGACATGGGAACATTTAGTCCCAGTATAAAAATGTTGTGAGCCTAGTGGTTAGAGCGTTGGACTAGTAATCTGTAGTTCTGAACAGGCAGTTAATCCACTGTTCCTAGGCCATCATTGAAAATAAGAATTTGTTCTTAACTGACTTGCCTAGTTAAATAAATAAAAGTGTTCGATTTTCTGGGATTCATAGTGTGTGTGTGTGTGTGTGTGTGTGTGTGTGTGTGTGTGTGTGTGTGTGTGTGTGTGTGTGTGTGTGTGTGTGTGTGTGTGTGTGTGTGTGTGTGTGTGTGTACACATAGGTCCAGTGGCTTGGAGATCTCCAGCTCTCAGCAGATTAGCATCTCTACCAATTCTGTCACCAACACTACAAGCTGTGGTCCTTTATCTAAGCCCATTCTCTCACCAGTACTTGTCATCAGTGCCACTGTGGAGTACAGTAGGATGTTTCCTGAACAAGGCCTACAGCACACAGGGAGATGGGACGAGGCCTCAGGACGGAGTTGGGACGAGGCCTCAGGAGGGAGCTGGGACAAGGCCTCAGGAGGGAGCTGGGACAAGGCCTCAGGAGGGAGCTGGGACAAGGCCTCAGGAGGGAGCTGGGACGAGGCCTCAGGAGGGAGCTGGGACAAGGCCTCAGGGAGCTGGGACGAGGCCTCAGGAGGGAGCTGGGACAAGGCCTCAGGAGGGAGCTGGGACAAGGCCTCAGGAGGGAGCTGGGACAAGGCCTCAGGAGGGAGCTGGGACTAGGCCTCAGGAGGGGACAAGGCATCAGGAGGGAGCTGGGACGAGGCCTCAGGACGGAGCTGGGACAAGGCCTCAGGAGGGAGCTGGGACAAGGCCTCAGGAGGGAGCTGGGACGAGGCCTCAGGAGGGAGCTGGGACAAGGCCTCAGGAGGGAGCTGGGACAAGGCCTCAGGAGGGAGCTGGGACGAGGCCTCAGGAGGGAGCTGGGACAAGGCCTCAGGAGGGAGCTGGGACAAGGCATCAGGAGGGAGCTGGGACAAGGCATCAGGAGGGGCTGGGACAAGGCATCAGGAGGGAGCTGGGACAAGGCCTCAGGAGGGAGCTGGGACAAGGCCTCAGGAGGGAGCTGGGACAAGGCCTCAGGAGGGAGCTGGGACAAGGCCTCAGGAGGGAGCTGGGACGAGGCCTCAGGAGGGAGCTGGGACAAGGCATCAGAGAGCTGGGACGAGGCCTCAGGAGGGAGCTGGGACAAGGCATCAGAGGGGGAAAAGCCTGGGAGCTGGGACGAGGCCTCAGGAGGAGCTGGGACAAGGCCTCAGGAGGGAGCTGGGACAAGGCCTCTGGAGGGAGCTGGGACAAGGCCTCATGAGGGAGCTGGGACGAGGCCTCAGGACGGAGCTGGGACGAGGCCTCAGGAGGGAGCTGGGACGAGGCCTCAGGACGGAGCTGGGGCGAGGTCTCAGGAGGGAGCTGGGACGAGGTCTCAGGACGAGGCCTCAGGACGGAGCTGTGACGAGGCCTCAGGACGGAGCCGGGACGAGGCCTCAGGACGGAGCTGGGACGAGGCCTCAGGAGGGAGCTGGGACAAGGCCTCAGGAGGGAGCTGGGACAAGGCCTCAGGAGGGAGCTGGGACGAGGCCTCAGGAGGGAGCTGGGACAAGGCATCAGAGAGCTGGGACGAGGCCTCAGGAGGGAGCTGGGACAAGGCCTCAGGAGGGAGCTGGGACAAGGCCTCAGGAGGGAGCTGGGACAAGGCCTCAGGAGGGAGCTGGGACGAGGCCTCAGGAGGGAGCTGGGACGAGGCCTCAGGAGGGAGCCGGGACAAGGCATCAGGACGGAGCTGGGACAAGGCCTCAAGGTCATTCACCATTTGGAATATAAATCTAATAATAAATGGACCATCAGACCTAGACTCAAATATCAAGAGCCCCCATATTCGTCTTTCTCAATACCCCCCCCCAAACACACACACACTCTTCCACCCCACACAGAAGCTTTGCTTACATGTGAGTTTCTTTATCTGATCAAGAGTTTTTGCGTCTCTTATCCGTCCACTGTGTTCGCATTGTGACCAGATTGGCTGGTGCCTCCTTGTATGCAAATTTTATGACAGATATTATTTCAAAATAATTTCGATTTATTTATGTACTGATGCCATAAGTCAATGTTGCTACCTGTCGATTATGTTAGAGGCCGGCAAAATGCTGATTTAAATGGTTTGAACATCCACATCTGTTCATACTTGACTGGTATCCAGACACAACGTGTGACTGATCACCTGCAGAAGTGAGCAGGAAAATCTGATCACAATCAGATCACAGATATTTCAATAATCTACACATGTGTAACAATGTGGGCACAGTCAGAATGTGGATAAGATCATGACAAAGGGTGAATGTTAGCACCAGGTATGAACAAGGCTAAAGTGGTATACTGTAGTATAATTGTGCAAAATAGTGAGGAGCTGTTCAGTCAATTAGTTCACCATGTCTCACTGCACTCCATCATGTGAGGTGTTCCTATCTCCTGGGGTGTTCCTATCTCCCGGGGTGTTCCTATCTCCCGGGGTGTTCCTATCTACTGGGGTGTTCCTATCTCCTGGGGTGTTCCTATCTCCTGGGGTGTTTCCTATCTCCTGGGGTGTTCCTATCTCCTGGGGTGTTCCTATCTCCTGGGGTGTTCCTATCTCCTGGGGTGTTCCTATCTCCTGGGGTGTTCCTATCTCCTGGGGTGTTCCTATCTCCTGGGGTGTTCCTATCTCCCGGGGTGTTCCTATCTCCCGGGGTGTTCCTATCTACTGGGGTGTTCCTATCTCCTGGGGTGTTCCTATCTACCGGGGTGTTCCTATCTACTGAGGTGTTCCTATCTCCTGGGGTGTTCCTATCTACCGGGGTGTTCCTATCTACTGGGGTGTTCCTATCTCCTGGGGTGTTCCTATCTACCGGGGTGTTCCTATCTCCTGGGGTGTTCCTATCTACTGGGGTGTTCCTATCTCCTGGGGTGTTCCTATCTACCGGGGTGTTCCTATCTCCTGGGGTGTTCCTATCTCCTGGGGTGTTCCTATCTCCTGGGGTGTTCCTATCTACTGGGGTGTTCCTATCTCCTGGGGTGTTCCTATCTCCTGGGGTGTTCCTATCTCCTGGGGTGTTCCTATCTCCTGGGGTGTTCCTATCTCCTGGGGTGTTCCTATCTCCTGGGGTGTTCCTATCTCCTGGGGTGTTCCTATCTCCTGGGGTGTTCCTATCTACTGGGGTGTATCTCCTGGGGTGTTCCTATCTACCGGGGTGTTCCTATCTACTGGGGTGTTCCTATCTACTGGGGTGTTCCTATCTCCTGGGGTGTTCCTATCTACTGAGGTGTTCCTATCTCCTATCTACCTGGGGTGTTCCTATCTATCTATCTCCTGGGGTGTTCCTATCTCCTGGGGTGTTCCTATCTACTGAGGTGTTCCTATCTCCTGGGGTGTTCCTATCTACTGAGGTGTTCCTATCTCCTGGGGTGTTCCTATCTACCGGGGTGTTCCTATCTCCTGGGGTGTTCCTATCTCCTGGGGTGTTCCTATCTACTGAGGTGTTCCTATCTCCTGGGGTGTTCCTATCTACTGGGGTGTTCCTATCTCCTGGGGTGTTCCTATCTACTGAGGTGTTCCTATCTCCTGGGGTGTTCCTATCTACCGGGGTGTTCCTATCTCCTGGGGTGTTCCTATCTACTGGGGTGTTCCTATCTCCTGGGGTGTTCCTATCTCCTGGGGTGTTCCTATCTCCTGGGGTGTTCCTATCTCCTGGGGTGTTCCTATCTACCGGGGTGTTCCTATCTCCTGGGGTGTTCCTATCTACTGGGGTGTTCCTATCTCCTGGGGTGTTCCTATCTCCTGGGGTGTTCCTATCTCCTGGGGTGTTCCTATCTCCTGGGGTGTTCCTATCTCCTGGGGTGTTCCTATCTACTGGGGTGTTCCTATCTCCTGGGGTGTTCCTATCTACCGGGGTGTTCCTATCTCCTGGGGTGTTCCTATCTCCTGGGGTGTTCCTATCTACCGGGGTGTTCCTATCTACCGGGGTGTTCCTATCTATCTACTGGGTGTTCCTATCTCCTGTTTCCTATCTCCTGGGGTGTTCCTATCTCCTGGGGTGTTCCTATCTCCTGGGGTGTTCCTATCTCCTGGGGTGTTCCTATCTACCGGGGTGTTCCTATCTCCTGGGTGTTCCTATCTCCTGGGGTGTTCCTATCTCCTGGGGTGTTCCTATCTCCTGGGGTGTTCCTATCTCCTGGGGTGTTCCTATCTACTGGGGTGTATCTCCTGGGGTGTTCCTATCTACCGGGGTGTTCCTATCTCCTGGGGTGTTCCTATCTCCTGGGGTTCCTATCTCCTGTTCCTATCTCCTGGGGTGTTCCTATCTACCGGGGTGTTCCTATCTCCTGGGGTGTTCCTATCTACGGGGGTGTTCCTATCTCCTGGGGTGTTCCTATCTACCGGGGTGTTCCTATCTCCTGGGGTGTTCCTATCTCTACTGGGGTGTTCCTATCTCCTGGGGTGTTCCTATCTCCTGGGGTGTTCCTATCTACTGGGGTGTTCCTATCTCCTGGGGTGTTCCTATCTCCTGGGGTGTTCCTATCTCCTGGGGTGTTCCTATCTCCTGGGGTGTTCCTATCTACTGGGGTGTTCCTATCTCCTGGGGTGTTCCTATCTCCTGGGGTGTTCCTATCTCCTGGGGTGTTCCTATCTCCTGGGGTGTTCCTATCTACTGGGGTGTTCCTATCTCCTGGGGTGTTCCTATCTCCTGGGGTGTTCCTATCTACTGAGGTGTTCCTATCTCCTGGGGTGTTCCTATCTCCTGGGGTGTTCCTATCTACTGGGGTGTTCCTATCTACCGGGGTGTTCCTATCTCCTGGGGTGTTCCTATCTACTGGGGTGTTCCTATCTACCGGGGTGTTCCTATCTCCTGGGGTGTTCCATAGACTCCCCTACCGAGAAGTTCTAAACCATTAGGGAGGCCCAGTACACACACTTAAACACACACACACACTACAGGATGGGCCTCACTCCCCCCCAGCCTAACAGACCCCATTGCTGAACACAGGGGATGCTTGGTACAGGTTGGTGTAGGCAGTCTTTTTGAGTGGTGGGCTGAAATACACTCATATTAGTGTAATGTGTAAAATGTGCATGTTGTTGTTGTCTTTTACTGTAAACACACATTTAAATAAATATCAGTAACCTGTATTCATAGACAATGGAAGTATTGTATTTTTTTCCAAGATCTCTCCAAAAAAACGATTGGACATGTTCTTTCATAAACCCTTTAATAATGGCTAAATAAAGGTTATGTTAGTTCTGAAAGTTTACAAAGCCACATATATTTTGTTAGCTGTGCATAGTAACAAATCAATCAATCATTATTTATAAATCCCATTTTACTTCATCAAGTTGTCACAAAGGGCTTTTTACAGTAATCCAACGTTGACCCCACAGAGCTTTTACAGTAACACGACCTAGACCCTACAGAGCAGAAGGCAGTGTTTGGCGACATCAGAGACTAGAGCCTGGATTCAATCTGAAACTGTGCTATACAGCAGGCCTGACGAACACGGTTAACATTGCCTTTGAAAAGCCACACTGTCTACAAAAGCGAGCGGCTTGAATCCCAACCTGGAAGAGGTTATATTGGGTACTCAGTGCATCCGGCCCAGGGATTTGATGAAGGCCTTGTACACCTCTCTGTAGACGTTCCTCAGCAGTGTGTGTGTGTGTGTGTGTGTGTGTGTGTTAGCCCAGCGTAATGATATAGTTCTTGTAGACCTCTCTGTAGGCGTTCCTCAGCAGGACATAAGGGAAACAGCTCTCCAACATGTCCTGGCTCAGGAACGGCGACGCCTCCACGATCTGTAGAGGAGGTAGTTGGCCAAGCAGGTGAAGAGAATACATTATTCATGTATAGACATTTTTTTTTAAAGGTTAAATGTACAGTATACATGATTTTTGACCAGAGTCAGATGTTTTTGACCATGTGACCTGACAGGGGAAAATGTCTGGGACCTTGTTATGAGTCACTCCGTAATCCTTGTCCGAACGACCCACAAGGACCTAGTTATGGCCCCTGACATTTTCAACATTACGATAAGTAGAAATGCTGTAGGAAGACCTGAGCCTACCATGTGCAGGAGAAGGTAGATGGAATCTCTGTTCTTGCCGTCCACCCTATTCTCTACATTCTGACCCAGCTGGAGCAGGGTGGAAGACGCAACCTAGATGAACAAGATCACCTTAGCAGTAGGACTAGATCTTCAACTACAGGACAACTGTTAAATCAGATGAAAATGTTTTGTGTCAACATGACCTCTTTAGAGACACTGCATCCAGGTTGATCACATACCAGAAGGAACTCTTTAAGGTGCTGTTCTATGTTCTTGCTCTCGACGGTGAACATGGCTGCGGACAGCTGGTTGACGGCAGTGGCCAGACAGTGGATGTTGTTGTGGTGCCCTGCGGTCAATCAATCAATCAATTAGTTGGGTGACGGCCGTGGCCAGACAGTGGATGTTGTTGTGGTGCCCTGCGGTCAATCAATCAATCAATTAGTTGAGTGATGGCAGTGGCCAGACAATGGATGTTGTTGTGATTCTCTGCGGTCAATCAATCAATCAATTAGTTGAGTGATGGCAGTGACCACACAATGGATGTTGTTGTGATGCCCTGCGGTCAATCAATCAATCAATTAGTTGAGTGACGGCAGTGGCCAAACAATGGATGTTGTTGTGGTGCCCTACGGTCAATCAATCAATCAATTAGTTGAGTGACGGCAGTGGCCAGACAATGGATGTTGTTGTGGTGCCCTACAGTCAATCAATCAATCAATTAGTTGAGTGATGGCAGTGGCCAAACAATGGATGTTGTTGTGATGCCCTGTGGTCAATCAATCAATCAATTAGTTGAGTGATGGCAGTGGCCAGACAATGGATGTTGTTGTCATGCCCTGCGTCCAATCAATCAATCAATTAGTTGAGTGATGGCAGTGGCCAGACAATGGATGTTGTTGTGGTGCCCTACGGTCAATCAATCAAAGCAGAAGCCAGAGCCACACAGAGGAAATCCAAACTAAATGAAAAGACACCACTTTTTAAAATTACATTTACACGAACAGTCAACTCCCTAGACCATAGGAGGTGTCCTTTAGATCCAGCACTGCCAATAACAAAAGAAGGTGGCCACACATTCTATAGCTCCGATGTACCAACAACAATCCTACAGACGCTTTTGACGGAATCCTGTCTTCAATCAGGGTTTCTGAATCCTTTTAATTCCAGGTCATGTTTAAAACGCAGACAGAGAAAGACCTGATGTCACTATGTCTGATGTCACCATCTCTGATGTCACCATCTCTGATGTCACCATGTCTGATGTCACCATGTCTGATGTCACCATGTCTGATGTCACCATCTCTGATGTCACCATGTCTGATGTCACCATGTCTGATGTCACCATCTCTGATGTCACCATGTCTGATGTCACCATGTCTGATGTCACCATCTCTGATGTCACCATGTCTGATGTCACCATCTCTCTGACTTTGCTCCACGGTTGTTATTTGATGCTCTTAGGAGTTCTCCATCCGGCTCTGTGCCAACTCAATAAGACTAATTTTATGGAAAGTCTATGCTGTCTGACACAATCACTAAGGGGCAGCAGGTGGCCTAGTGGTTAGAGTGTTGGACTAGTAAACGTAAAGGCTGCAAGTTCAAATCCCTGAGCTGAGAAGGTACAAATCTGTCATTCCGACCCTGAACAAGGCAGTTAACCCACTCTTCCTAGTCCGTCATTGAAAATTAGAATTTGTTCTTAACTGACTTGCCTAATTAAATAAAAGTTTTTAAAAAATAAAATAGAAACATGACAGCATCCCAAATAGCACCTTATTCCCTATATAGTGCACTTGGGCCCTGGTCAAAAGTAGGGCACTTCCCCATGGGCCCTGGTCAAAAGTAGGGCACTTCACCATGGGCCCTGGTCAAAAGTAGTGCACTTCCTTATGCGCTCTGGTCAAAAGTAGTGCACTATTGGGGATAGGTTGTAATTTGGGACGCTGCCCAGAGTCCTCGGTAAAACAAGTCTTTAATTCGTCAACCTGCCTGAGTTTAAGGTCAATAGGGAATGAGAAGTATTCCAAGGTGTCACAGTGATGACTGTGATGATGTCACTGTTCCACCAAGTTCTGGTAAACTGGCGTGACTAGTGTCCATGGAATGTCAACCACATTGAACCAGTTAGCATAACTGTGGCAAATTCCACTTGTGTCGTATTTCACTTAGTCGTGCATTGACGTCGACGAGAGATTAGGTGGAAATGTTACTTATGATTCACCCCTGAAAGATTCAAAAATGAGTCAGTGACTATTGTGTGTGTCTTTCCTAATCAGTTAGGATTTAAGCATACAGCTGGATCTACACTAGTGCTGAGCGACTACAGCTTTTTGAGGTTGGATCAGTTTCGGTTTGAGTATTAAAAATGCCAGATTGAATTCTGTAACACAGAATAAACCAATGAATACAAATCCCATGATGGTAGTGACCGTCCGTTACTGTTTATGACTTATTTTTAACCTTCATTTACTCACATTACTTTACTAAAATATACTTATTAACCTTCATTTACTCACATCACTTTACTAAAATATTTCAGTTGTTCTGTATTTTACATTTGTTTTATATGAAGACTTTATTATTTCATTCCAAGGCCTACTTTTATGACTGCTGAATACCAACTATCAATCACTTAGATCATGTATTTTCAGGTAAAGATACCTGATGAAGCAACAGCTGCTCTCTACGTCCCCTCACAATCGCCCATTCATTTTGGTTAATCGCTTAGCACTAATCTACACACAACAGATGGCATGAGATGGGGCAGCTGTTGCTATTGTAACATGGATCCAATGAGGATCCAAATGAACACATGAACATGTAAATCAGACATGGACTCAACTCCACATTGGAGCAGATTTCGAGATCTGGAAAGAAAAACATTTTAAAATGCAGTTTTTTTTTTTGTTGGAGTGAACATACAACCCTGCTAGAAGAATTTCTCCAAGGGTTAAATTAAGCAATAAGGCACGAGGGGGTGTGGTATATGGCCAATATACCACGGCTAAGGGCTGTTCTAAATCGCGACGCATCTCGGAGTGCTGGATAGAGCCATTAGCAGTGGTATATTGGCCATATATCACAAACCCAAGAGGTGCCTTATTGCCATTTTAAACTGGTTACTAAAGTAATTAGAGCAGTAAAAATGCATGCTTTGTCATACCGATGGTATACGGTCTCATATACCGAGCCTGTCAGCCAATCAACAGTCAGTGCTGGATCCAACCAGTTTATAATACAGATTATTTGATGAAATTACCATCCTGTCGAATGTAGGAGGAGTCGGGGTCCAGGTTCAGAGAAGGCAGAGACACAATGTAATGTTGTTGGTTTTGCACTGAACTAAATGTATCACTAGGGTTATTGTGACCGTATGTTCAACAGGGAGCGAAGAGGGACATCTATGTACATTTATCACAAGTCAATAACCCAGTCCTTACCACCATAATGTCTGCTGTAATAGGAGTTGGGATCCAAAGCCAGGATGGGCAGAGACACGGCGATGTAAACCAGGAGAAGGCAGGTTAGCTTGTACTCCTCATCAACAGATGAGTTATCTGAAAAGTAGAACACATATTTAGCAAACTTTCCTTTAAAAAAAAATATTTTTCTTCTTCTAAACTCTAGAAAACACTAATAGGAAATAAACAAAAGGAAAGTTGAAAGGCATGCATTAATAGGTTAAATATTTTTTCATTTGTTTGACTTTTTAGCCAATTGGAGTCCAGCTATATAAAGGGGAGGATAGGTTGTGGAATCCTTCTGTTTTGTCATAAAGATATATTGTACAAAACCAATAAAGTGGTCCTTCGAGCCAGATAGTGACAAGTGTCTTGGAACATGACCAGGGTAAAAACGGACATCCCCCACCAGAGCCTATTGTATTTACCTGTACGCATACTAGCGACGGCTGCCACCAAAGCAGGGTCGATGTCACAAGTCAGTCCTGCTGCAGACGCCAGCTCAAACACCGTCAGTGTTACCTGCATCAAGTAAACAAGATGTCTTCAACCATTTTTAATCTTAAAGATGCCTTCATTTACTTGTTTGGCTTATTAGCTCTTTTCAGCTTCTAGTCGAGCAAAAAAAAAAGTCTCCATTAAGTGAATATTTCTTTAACTGAAACTATAACGCATTGGTTAACTACTGTTCCCTCTTTCTGTAGCAAGGGGTGGGGGTATTTTTTCTGGGGGGGGGTCAGAATGTTTCCATTGAGGTGGTTATTTTAGTTGAGAGGTTGCAGACCAGACAGACATGATGTGTCTCTTTCAGGGAGGTCAGCTTGCCTCTGCTTGGTGCCTGGTGCTGCTGACGTCTTAGGGCTCATCCCGAACCAGGCTGTGGCATGTTATGTTTTCTCTGCATACTTGGGTTCAAATAATCTTTGAAATCTTTCAAATACTTTAAGTATTTGTTTTAGCCTGCTTGGAGTGCCAGGTTGGCATGGTTTGACTTTTCTATTGGTTTCCATAGCACTATACAAACTCAAACCAGCACAGATAAAGTATTTTTAAATGATTTCCAATAGTATTTACACCCGGGTCTGGGATGTCTGCTTTGTATGTCCTACTCTCACGCTCAGGGGAAAGACATGAGCAGTAAGCAGAAGCAGGCCAGGGGGCTTTCCACAGTCAGAGACAACTCATAACATACGCCTTCTACTGTTCCACTGCTCTCTACTCCTCTCTATTGCTCTGAATAACATTGTAATTCAAGTTGTCGTATGAACGGTTGTTTTTTTTGGTAATGATCCTTTCCTACCCCATCCTATCCTATCATACCCTGTCCTACCATTCCCTATTCTATCCTACCTTGTTTTTCACCCTACCCTGTCATGCGATCTCTATCCTACCATATCCGATTCCACCCTATAACATACCCTATCATCCTACCCTATAATATCCTACCCTATTCCACCCTACCCTTTCCTATACTACCCTATTATTCCATATCCTATCCAACCCTATTGTGTCCTATGCTACCCTATCATATCCTTATAATACCCTACTCTATCCTATCCAACCCTATCCTATTGTATAATATCCTACCCTATCCTATCCCACCCTATTTGTATCCTACCCTATAATACCATATTCTATCCTCCCCAACCCAACCCAACCCTACCATATCCTACCCTAAACTATTCTACCTTAACCTACCCTATCATGCACTACCCTATCCAATTCTATCATACCCTATCCAACGCTACCCTACGCTATCCTATCCCACCCTATAATACTGTATCCTATCCTACCCTATCCCACACTACCATATCCTACCCTACCCTATCCCACCCTACTCCATCCTACCTCAATCCAGAATATCATGCGCTACCCTATCCGAATCTACCCTATAACATACCTATCAATCCTACCCTATCTTACCCTATCATATCCAACCCTATGCTATCCTACCCTACACTACCCTAATCAACCCTACCACATCCTACCCTACCGTATCCTATCCTAATTTACCTTCTACCATACCATATCCTACCCTATCAATCTTACCCTACCCTATCCTCCCCTATCCTATCCCTATTGTATCATATCCTATAATACCGTATCCTATCCTAATCTACCCTATCCAACCCTACTGTGTCCTACATATCATACCCTACCCTATTCTACCCTATCCAACCCTACTGTGTCCCATATCCTATCCCACCCTATTCTATCCTACCATACCTTCCCCTTCCCTATCCCTACCCTACCCAACCCAACCCATCAACCCACCCTACTCTATCCTATCATACCATACCATACCATATCCTACCCTCCCCTACCCTACCCAACCCAACCCACCCTACTCTGTCCCATTCTTTACTCTCAGATTATATTTAATTTTCCAAACCTAAGCAAAACATGCTGTACCTTGATGTCTGTGTCAGGGGAGACCATGTCCCTTAGGCTCTCAATGGGCCCCATCAGGTAGGGGCAATGCTTCTGCATGATCTGAAGACAGAGAACAGAGGGATTATTAGGTACCCTACGACAGGTACCCTACGACAGGTACCCTACGACAGGTACCCCTAGGTACCCCTACGACAGGCACCCCTACGACAGGCACCCCCCTACGACAGGTACCCCTACGACAGGTACCCCTACGACAGGTACCCCCGACAACCCTAGGTAGGCCCCTCCCCCTACGACAGGTACCCCTACGACAGGTACCCTACGACAGGTACCCTACCCCCCTACGACAGGTACGGTACAGGTACCCCTACCCTACGACAGGTACCCTACGACAGGTACC
>NW_027016736.1:0-14127 GCF_036934945.1 Oncorhynchus masou masou
CCCCCAGAGATCAGGGCCATTGTACATACCTCTGTCCATCTACAGTACACAGAGACACCCCCCCCCAGAGATCAGGACTGTTGTACATACCTCTGTCCATCTACAGTACACAGAGACACCCCCCCCAGAGATTAGGACTGTTGTACATACCTCTGTCCATCTACAGTACACAGAGACACCCCCCCCAGAGATCAGGACTGTTGTACATACCTCTGTCCATCTACAGTACACAGAGACCCCCCCCAGAGATTAGGACTGTTGTACATACCTCTGTCCATCTACAGTACACAGAGACCCCCCCAGAGATTAGGACTGTTGTACATACCTCTGTCCATCTACAGTACACAGAGACACCCCCCCCAGAGATTAGGACTGTTGTACATACCTCTGTCCATCTACAGTACACAGAGACACCCCCCCCAGAGGTCAGGACTGTTGTACATACCTCTGTCCATCTACAGTACACAGAGACCCCCCCCAGAGATTAGGACTGTTGTACATACCTCTGTCCATCTACAGTACACAGAGACACCCCCCCCCCAGAGATTAGGACTGTTGTACATACCTCTGTCCATCTACAGTACACAGAGACACCCCCCCCCAGAGATTAGGACTGTTGTACATACCTCTGTCCATCTACAGTACACAGAGACACCCCCCCCCAGAGATTAGGACTGTTGTACATACCTCTGTCCATCTACAGTACACAGAGACACCCCCCCAGAGATTAGGACTGTTGTACATACCTCTGTCCATCTACAGTACACAGAGACACCCCCCCCCCAGAGATTAGGACTGTTGTACATACCTCTGTCCATCTACAGTACACAGAGACCCCCCCCCCAGAGATTAGGACTGTTGTACATACCTCTGTCCATCTACAGTACACAGAGACACCCCCCCAGAGATTAGGACTGTTGTACATACCTCTGTCCATCTACAGTACACAGAGACCCCCCCCAGAGATTAGGACTGTTGTACATACCTCTGTCCATCTACAGTACACAGAGACCCCCCCCCCCAGAGATTAGGACTGTTGTACATACCTCTGTCCATCTACAGTACACAGAGACACCCCCCCCAGAGATCAGGACTGTTGTACATACCTCTGTCCATCTACAGTACACAGAGACACCCCCCCCAGAGATCAGGGCTATTGTACATACCTCTGTCCATCTACAGTACACAGAGACACCCCCCCCCCAGAGATTAGGACTGTTGTACATACCTCTGTCCATCTACAGTACACAGAGACACCCCCCCCAGAGATCAGGGCCATTGTACATACCTCTGTCCGTCTACAGTACACAGAGACCCCCCCAGAGATTAGGACTGTTGTACATACCTCTGTCCATCTACAGTACACAGAGACACCCCCCCCCAGAGATCAGGGCCATTGTACATACCTCTGTCCATCTACAGTACACAGAGACACCCCCCAGAGATCAGGACTGAACTTGGCCAGGTGTGGAATGTAGACTGCTACCTGTAACCAGGAAGTACAGACAGACCATTAGAACAGGTGCATGTTTCCAGCTCCAACACAGTGCAGTAATATCTAGAAATGCAGTTAGCCCCGCCCCCCCCCCGCCCCATTTTTTAAAAGAAATATCAGAACTAACAATGTCAGAGTCGGGAATAAAAACAGTGAAAAGTATCAGACCGTTTGGATTTTTCCACATTTTGTTACGTTACATCCTTATTCTACATCCTTATTCGATTAAATATTTTATTTTCCTCAGCAATCTAAACACGATACCCCACGATACCCCATAATGACTCGAAATTTCCATTGATCATCCTTGAGTTGTTTCCACAACTTGATTGTAGAACCCAATGGTCACTCAGACTGAGCTCTAGAGTTCTTATCTGGAGATGGGAGAACCTTCCAGAAGTACAACCATCTATGCAGCACTCCACCAGTCAGGCATTTTGGTACGGTGGCCAGACAGAAGCGGCTCTTCAGTAAAAGGCACATGACAGCCCGCTTGGAGTTTGCCAAAAGGCACATAAAGACTCTCAGACCATGAGAAACAAGATTCTTTGGTCTGATGAAACTAAGATTGAACTGTTTGGCCTGAATGCCAAGTGTCACGACTGGAGGAAACCTGGCACCAACTCTATGGTGAAGCATGGTGGTGGCAGCGTCTTGCTGTTGGGATGTTTCTCAACGGAAGGGACTGGGAGACTAGTCAGGACCGAGACAAAGATTAACGGAGCAAAGTACGGATAGATCCTTGATGAGAACCTGCTCCAGAGTGCTCGGGATCTCAGACCGGGGTGAAGGTTCACCTTCCATCAGGACAACGACCCTAAGCACACAACCTAGACAACACAGGAGTGGCTTTGGGACAGGTCTGTGAATGTCCTTGAGTGGCCCCGCCAGAGCCCGGACTTGAATCCGATCGAACATCTCTGTAGAGACCTGAAAAGAAGCTGTGCAGATTGATGACTGGGGAAAAAATGATTTAATCCATTTTAGCATAAGGCTGTAACGTAAAAAATGGGAAAATGCCAAGGGGTCTGAATACTTTCCGAATGCACTGTAGATATATATACAGTATATATACATATACAGTATATATATATATATGGTGTGTTTAGACAGTATGGACAGTATATGGATGGAAATGGTGTGTACAGCAGTGGTTATACAGTACCAGTCAAAAGTTTGAACACACTACTCATTCAAGGTTTTTACTATTTTCTACATTGTAGAATAATAGTGAAGACATCAAAACTATGAAATAGCACATATGGAATCATGTCGAACTAAAAAAGTGTTAAACAAATCTAAATATATTTTATTTTATTTTTACTTGAGATTCTTCAAAGTAGCCACCCTTTGCCTTGATGACAGCTTTGCACCCTCTGTGCATTCTCTCAAACAGCTTCATGGGGTAGTCACATGGAATGCATTTCACTCTGGCTCCACTCTGCTCACATACTCTGCTGGAGATAGAAGCTGTTTTTCAGTCTCTCTTGTCTCCGCCTTCTAGATGGAAGTGGGGTGAACTGGCCGTGGCTTGGTGGCTGAGATCTTTGATGATCTTCTTGGCCTTCCTATCATGGGTGTTGTAGATGTCCTGAAGGGCAGGCAGTACGCCCCCATTAATGCGTTGGACTGACTGCACCACCCTCTGGAGAACCCTGCGGTTGAGGGCGGTGTAGTTGCTATATTGGGCGGTGATGCAGTCCAACAGAATGCTCGACGGTGCATCTATAGAAGTTCATGGTGTCTTAGGGGCCAAGACAAATTTATTCAGCCTCGTGTGGTTGAAGAGGCGCTTTTGCGCTGTCTTCACCACACTGTCGGTGTGGAGGGACCATTTCTGTTCCTAAGTGATGTGCAGGTCGAGGAACTTGGGGTGGCAGGGTAGCCTAGTGGTTAGAGCGTTGGACTAGTAACCGGAAGGTTGCAAGTTCAAATCCCCCAAGCTGACAAAGTACAAATCTGTCGTTCTGCCCTGAACAGGCAGTTAACCCACTGTTCCTGTCATTGAAAATAAGAATTTGTTCTTAACTGACTTGCCTAGTAAAATAAAGGTAAAAATAAATTTAAAAACGCTTTTAACCCTGGCCATTTAGTTCAGTTACCTTCGCCTCTTGGGTACAAGAACAATGAAGGACAACAGACTGGGATAGTGAGAGATTGAATGCCCGTGAACACTCCAACCAGTCCAGCAGCCTTGCAAGGGTTAACACACTTGAACGACTTAATCACGTCGGCCAAGAAGATCAGGAGCACACGGTCCTCGTGAGCGACGGGAGCCCACGCGGTGGCTCTGTGTTGCTTTCCTCGAAGCGGATGAAAAGGTGTTCAGCTTGTCTGGCAGTGAGGAGTCAGTGTCCACGATGTTTCTTTCCTTATGAGTCGTGATTGTCTGGAGTCCCTGCCACATGCCTTGTGTCTGAGCCATTGAATTGCAACTCCACTTTGTCCCTGTACTGTTGTTTTGTCTCTTGATTGCCTTTACGGAGGTCGTAGCTGGTCTGTTTGTACACGTCCATGTTTCTAGTCACCTTGCCGTGGTTAAATGATGTGGTTCACGTCAGTTTTGCTAGAATGCTGCCATCTATTCACGGTTTTCTGGTTTGGACAAGTTGTAATCATCACAGTAGAAACAACATCCTATCCACTTGGTGTGATAAACCCAGTCACTGAGTCAGTGTATACTGATGCGACCAGAACATTTCCCAGTCCGCGTGAACGAAACAGTCTTGAAGCATAGATTCCAATTGGTCAAAACCAACGTTGACAGTTCTTACCAGGTGCTTCTAGTTTAAGTTTCTGCCTATAGGCGGGGAGGAGCATGGAGGCGTAATTAATTTGCCAGAGATTTGAGGTGTACCTGTGGGAGTGGGCAGTGTAAACTATGCCTCCTTGACATCATGGAAAATAAAAAAATCAGCCAAGACCTCAGAAAAAAACATTTTAGACCTCCACAAGTCTGGCTCATCACAGGAGCATGTGTTGTTTGAAAATAATAGTACGCAAGAATGGGATAAAATAAATATTCTCTCTACTATTATTCTGACGTTTATTAAATAAAGCCTAACTGGACAATAAGTTTGTACTAGGTTTAAATGTCAGGAATTGTGAAAAACTGAGTTTAAATGTTTAAACAAAGTCCAAGATGTATTAAACTTGAGAACTGTATATCGTCGGTGACAATAACCTAAGAAAATCCTCTCAGGAGGGAAATGCAGTCAGCGTTTGATGGTCAGAAGATTGGGAGAACAAATGGACATAAGTTCCTGTACAAATCGCACCCTGATCTGTTAATCATGACACAAATTTCTGCAACAAACTGTAGTTCTGTCAAGTTGCAGTTAGGACATCTACACATTTATACTACTGACACATTAAATAATTGTTCACAATAATTGTTTACATACAGATTATTTCACGTTATAATTCACTGTATCATAATTCCAGTGGGTCAGAAGTTTACATACACTAAGTTGACTGTGCCTTTAAACAGCTTGGAGAATTCCAGAAAATGATGTCATGGCTTTGATGGGCTGTACACTTAAACAGAATTTACAGTCAGATGCTACTGACACGTGTACCTGTGGATAAATTTGTAAGGCCTAGATACTACTTCAAACTCAAATGCCTACTTTGCTTGACATCATGGAAAAATCAAATAGAAATCAGCCAAAATAGATACCATCAGTTAAAAAAGATACATTGTAGACCTCCACAAGTCTGGCTCATCCTTAAATAGCAATTTCCAAACACCTGAAGGTACCACATTCATCTGTACAAATAAATAGAACGCAAATATAAACACCATGGGATAAAATAGATCATGTACATGTTAAACTAGGATTCTGAGACAGATGCTACGTACTTTGAAATAGAGCAAATGTAATCCCAGAACTACTGACAAACAGGACTACTGTACTAGATTAAATGATCAGGAATTGTGAAAAACTAGTTTCCACATTAAATAAACTACATCTAAGATGTAAATAGATACTACTGACACGTTAAATAGATACTACTGTCACGTTAAATAACTACTAACGAAAATCACTCTACAGAGGACAAATAGATACTACTGTACATTTTGGAAAACTACTGTGGTATCCTGATGGAAACAAATGGAAACAGTTTGTACCAGAATGACCATGATTACGTTAAACAGATGCTTGACACAAATAGATACCACTTCCTGATACACAATCACATTAAATCAGAAGCAGGTCATGAAGCCAATACTGTACACGTTTAAATACATACTACTGTCACGAAATGTTAAACATACTACTGTACATGTTAAATAGATACTACTGGCTAAACTTCGTACATCAACTGATACTACTGTACATGTTAAACTACTGCACACATTAAACAGATACTACTGTACATGTTAAACAGATGAACTGTACACGTTAAACAGATACTACTGTACACGTTATAACAGATACTACTGTACACGTTAAACAGATACTACTGTACATGTTAAACTACTGTACACGTTAAACAGATGCTACTGTACACTGGTTAAACAGATACTACTGTACACGTTAAACAGATACTACTGTACACGTTAAACAGATACTACTGTACATGTTAAACAGACACTACTGTACATGTTAAACAGATGCTACTGTACACATTAAACAGCTACTACTGCACGTTAAACTACTGTACACGTTAAACAGATACTACTGTACATGTTAAACAGATACTACTGTACACGGTAAACAGATACTACTGTACACATTAAACAGCTACTACTTACGTTAAACTACTGTCTCACGGTAAAACAGATACTACTGTACACGTTTTTATAGATACTGTACACGGTAAACAGATACTACTGTACACGGTAAACAGATACTACTTACACGCAAAAGTACTGTACACGGAAACAGATACTACTGTACACGGCAAACAGATACTACTGTACATGTTAAACTACTGTACACGTTAAACTACTACTGTACATGATTACTGTACATGTTAAACTACTGTACACGGTAAACAGATATACTTACATGTCCGTCATGGTTTTTCTGACGGTGTCGAGATTTGATCTATCTTTGTTACAAAGGCATCAAACTCAGGGATGATGAACTTCTTTCTGAAGGCCTGAATCAGAAGCACTATGTTCCCACCAACACACCTGAGGATCAGGTTACAACCACAACATGTTATTAAAACTGAAATAAGGAAATGAATACCATTTGTCAGTGAACCGGAGCCCTAGAACATTAATTCTGAATTACACAGCGTTAGGACTCAACTGTCTTTTCCCATTAAGGAGAGTGTTTCAACTATGGCAATGAATTGGAGTTAATAACTATGAAAGGATTCTCATTCAGAAGTATATTATTGTTGGTTCAGAAACCAGTGCTTCTCATAGTGTACATTTTAAAGGGTCTACTCCCAGCTAGCACATAACGTTCTGAGAACCATATGTTTATTAGAGCTTGGTGAGAGTGTGGTTATTTTGCATACAACCTTCCCACAACATTCTGGAAAATGTGCCCCACACAGCTAGCACATAATGTTATGAGAAACATATGTTCCTTAGGTGGGAATTTCAGTACTTCAGCATAACGTTATGAGAAACATATGTTCCTTAGGTGGGAATTTCAGTACTTCAGCATAACGTTATGAGAAACATATGTTCCTTAGGTGGGAATTTCAGTACTTCAGCATAACGTTATGAGAAACATATGTTCCTTAGGTGAGAATTTCACTACTTCAGCATAACGTTTCCTACAGGTTTCTCTTGGTTCTAGTACATTAATGTTCTCATAGCATTAAGAAAACATTCCATAAAAACCACACAAGGAAACATTAGTAACGTTTCAAAGAACGTTCTAAGAATGTTATTTAAGAACATGCATTCTGTTCTCCAGCGTCAACAAAACTCTTTTTGAGGGAAGCATAGTAAAACGTTCTCAGAACCTCCCTGGTAACGTAAAGTATGTTCCCAGACCAGACAAAATGTTCACTTCCATTCTCAGAACGTTTACAAAACTTTCAGTTTTACCGGAAACGTATGGTTTCGTTCCCAGAACTAGTTGGAAACCAAAAAACGTACTTTCCTCAACTTCCAAGGGGCCAAATGTGCTAGCTGAGTATTCTACACAGTAGGTTATTCATAAATAAAGGTTTGTGAAAAGTTAAAAGGCGTATCATATGTCTTTGTTGTGAGCAGAGAGATGGGTTGGGTTGTAGGACATAATAAGGCATTGATCAGCCTTTTAATTTAATTTTACTAGGCAAGTCAGTTAAGAACAAATTCTTATTTTCAATGACGCCTAGGAACAATGGGTTAACTGCCTGTTCAGGGGCAGAACGACAGAGTTGTACCTTGTCAGCTCGGGGATTCGAACTTGCAACTTTTCAGTTACTAGTCCAACGCTCTAACCACTAGGCTACCCTGCCGCCGATACATGGATACAAAATTAGCTGTGTGTGTCACAGACAATAACGTTCACATGGCTCAACTGAACCCTATTTTCCACAGCAATTCAAACCACTTTATCAGCACCAAGATTAGTAGGAAACAAAAACAACAACGGTAGAAGAAGTGGAATGACGGTCATTCAACTGCACCTCAGGAAGTGTCACTCAGTACTGCCTCAAAGGAATCATCGGGAAAGATTACAGTATCTTTTTAAAGAACCGAGAGCAGTTTCTTAAAGCGACAGTACACAAATATAATTATAATCAAATGAGTAAGTTAATAAGTGACCATGCACTAACTCCAGACTCCATAGTTATAAATCAGAGTCATGGTGTGGCATGATAAAGACTAAACGTCTCTCATTTTGGCTGTGTGTATGTGTGTGCATGCGTGTGTATGTGTGTGCATGCGTGTGTATGTGTGTGCATGCGTGTGTATGTGTAGTGCATGCATGTGTATGTGTGTGCATATGTGTGTTGTGTTGTATGTGTGTGTATGTGTGTCATGTGTGTGTATGTGTGTGTATGTGTGTGAATGTGTGTAAATGCGTGTTATGTGTGTGCATGCGTGTGTATGTGTGTGCATGCGTGTGTAATGCATGCGTGTGTATGTGTACATGTGTGTATGTGTGCATGCGTGTGCATGCGTGTGTATGTGTGGCCCCAAGGTCCAAGCCAGCTGGCATCTATCAATCCGAGTCGTTGACTGCCCTGTAGCCCACAACAAGACTACCCACCCACTGCCCTCACACAAATACATGCAGACAATACGTAGGCGAGCGCACCGAGTGAGAGCACACATGCTGTTGTCTCTAGCTAACTCTTAAACATGACTTTGTCTTGAAGATTAAATGACAGAGAGAGGAGACACAAGTATTAATTTCACAAAGTCTCTTAGATATTTTGTCTGTTTCTCTGGAATATCAAATCCAATTTTATCTCTTGAAGATTAAATGACAGGCTTTGTGGCTATTACATGGTTGATGCAAAGAGTCAATATTTTGCTCTCTCTCTCAATCGCCTGCCTGCCTGCCTGCCTGCCTGCCTGCCTGCCTGCCTGTCTGCCTGTCTGCCTGTCTGTCTGTCTGTGTGTGACAGAGAGAAATGCAGTATAATGTAGGCCTACAACAGACCCTGGATTAATCATGTGGAATGCTGAAGGGGTCAGGATATTTATAGCCTGTCTCTACCATGGCACTTTGCAAAGAGGAGATGTGTGATGACAGTGTGTCAGAGAGGCAGAGAGGGGTAGAGAGATGTGGAGGAGAAAGAGGTGGAGAGAGCTAGCGAGAGGTGGAGAGGGGTAGAGAGCGGTAGAGAGATGTAGGGGGTAGAGAGAGTGGTAGAGAGAGAGAGAGGTGGAGAGAGAGGTAGAGAGGGGTAGAGAGAGGTGGAGAGGGGTAGAGAAAGGTGGAGAGGGTAGAGGGGGTGGAAAGGGGGTAGAGAGGGGTAGAGCGAGGTGGAGAGGGGTAGAGAGAGGTGGAGACGGGTAGAGAGAGAGAGAGTTGAGAGGGTGGAGAGGGGGTAGAGAGGAGTAGAGAGAGGAGAGGGGTAGAGAGGGGGTAGAGAGGGGGTGGAGAGGGGTAGAGAGAGGGAGAGGGGTGGAGAGGGGTAGATGGGTGGAGAGGGGTAGAGAGGGGTAGGAGGTATAGAGGGGGTAGAGAGAGATGGGAGAGAGGGGGTGGAGAGGGGGTAAAGGGGTGGAGAGGGTAGAGAGGGGGTGGAAAGGTGTTGAGAGGGTAGAGGCGTGGAGACGGTGGAGAGGGGTGGAGGGGGTAGGGAGAGGGGTCGAGAGAGGTGGAGAGGGTGGAGAGGGGTAGAGAGAGATGGAGAGGGGTAAGAGAGGGGTAGAGAGAGGTGGAGAGGTGTGGAGAGAGGTGGAAAGATGTGGAGAGGGGTAGAGAGGGGTGGAGAGGGGTAGAGATGGGTAGAGAGGGGTAGAGAGAGGTACTGAGTACTGAAAAAAACATCCTATAGTTTGTTTACCATCTTATTTTTAAATAGCTAAAGTGTTTTCAGCACTTTTATTTCCATGACTGATCATAGACAAACAGTGCATTCAGACCTCTTCACTTTTCCCACATCTTGGTGCCTCTTGTCAAACTCAAGCGGGCTGTTACGTGCCTTTTACTGAGGAGTGGCTTCCGTCTGACCACTCTACCATAAAGGCTCGATTGGTGGAGTGCTTGCAGAGATAGTTGTCCTTCTGAAGGTTCTCCCCATCTCCACAGAGGAACTTGGAGCTCTGTCAGAGTGACCATCGGGTTCTGGGTCACCTCCTGACCAAGGCACTTCTCCCCCCATTGCCTGCCTGGGCCGGGCGGCCAGCTCCAGGAAGAGTCTTGGTGGTTCCAAACATCTTCCATTTAAGAATGATGGATGGGACATTCAATGCTGCAGAAATATTGGAGTACCCTTCCCTAGATCTGTGCCTCGACACAATCCTGTCTCGGAGCTCTACGGACAATTCCTTCATCCTCATGGCTTAGTTTTTGCTCTGACATGCACTGTCAACTGTTGGACCTTATACAGACAGGTGTGTGCCTTTCCAAATCATGTCCAATCAATTGAATTTACACTACAGGTGGGACTCCAATCAAGTTGCTGCAGAAACATTTCAAGGATGATCAATGGAAACAGATGCACCTGAGCAATTTCGAGTCTCATAGCAAAGGGTCTGAATATTTATGTAATAAATTTGCAATAAATTCTAAAAACCTGTTTTCACTTCGTCATTATGGGGTATTGTGTGTAGATTGAAGAGGGCATGTTTTTATGTAATACATTTTAGATTAAGGCTGTAACGTAACAAAATGTGGAAAAGTCAAGGGGTCTGAATACTTACGCACCAAGAGCAGTGAGCAATATGTTTAGAAACATCAAATCAAAATATAAGTATAAAATATAAGTATAAAATCGCTATTATAATTTTTTTTTGTATTTTCTCATTTTGTTTTAATTCTTACATTTAAATTGCTTTGTTGGGAAAGGGTCAGGGCAAGATTTCTGAAGGTAAAGTCTACATACGTTGTACTTGGCAAGAGTGACAAATACAATTTGATTTCTAATCACAAGAATTTAAGGAATACTTCAGGACTTTGGCAAAGAGGACCTTTATCTACTTCCTCAGTCAGATTAACTCATGTATACCATGTTTATGTCTCTGTGTCAAATATGGAAGGAAGGTAGATGAATTTTCGTGAGCCAATGCTATGGGCATTTGCTAGCATAGCAGATACCATAGACTTCCCGTCATTATGCTAACTCTAGTTAGCAATTGCGCTAGCGCTAGTTAGCAACATCCTTCAACCTCACGCAGAGACATAAAAACGGTATCCATGAGATCATCAGACTCTGGCGAAGCAGATAAAGGGCCTCATTATTTAACTAACAACGGTTAAATTAAATAAAAACATATTTTTTAAAGCCTAAATCTCAAGTATCATGATAATATCTTATTGTGAGGTCGCTGGCAATTCCCAGCCTTAGTAGAAAGGGTTAGAGAGGGGTTTTGAGATGTGGAGAGAGGAAGAGAAGGAGTGGCTCTAGAAGCAGGTCCCAAATCGCTCCCTAGCCCCTCCCCTTTGCCCCAAACCTTTTGATTTTGCAAACCTGTAGATGTAAGCAATATGGAAGCGTCAACAATGCTACGCAATACACCTTGGGTTAAGGGGTAGGGGTATGGAGAGATTTGGGAGTGGCTAGATCCAACTAGCCGACAAGACAGACGACTCACTTGTGGAAGAGTTCCCGGTCCATCATGACGTCATGAAAGGATTCAGTAACGGAGCGTTGCAGCTTGTCCATGCAGTCCTTCAGCCGAGGGTCTGACGCATTAAGACCAGTTTTCTTCAGGGCCTGATCAAATCAAAATCAAACTTTATTTAAAACGCATTTAAAATCGCAAGACACTTTTTACAGTAAAATCAATTCAATTCAATGATAAATAACATAGATAGGGTTCGATTAGGGAGAAAGGCATTATGGGATATTATGGCATTGGCAAAAAAAAAAAATGTACTGGAAATGAAACAGCCACACCAAGTTATTAATACTGTTATGAGAGACACTTGGATGTGAACTAATGTCACAGGAACTAACTTTAACTCATCTTGTAACCGACTGACAGAGATGAGCCTCTAAGTAGTAACTAACTAGTCTCTGTAGTAACTATATAGGGTAATATAGTCTCTGTAGTAACTATCTAGTCTCTGTAGTAACTATATAGGGTAATATAGTCTCTGTAGTAACTATCTAGTCTCGGTAGTAACTATCTAGTCTCTGTAGTAACTGTGTAGTCTCTGTAGTAACTATCTAGTCTCTGTAGTAACTGTGTAGTCTCTGTAGTAACTATGTAGGGTAATCTAGTCTCTGTAGTAACTATGTAGGGTAATCTAGTCTCTGTAGTAACTATCTAGTCTCTGTAGTAACTATCTAGTCTCTGTAGTAACTATATAGTCTCTGTAGTAACTATGTAGGGTAATCTAGTCTCTGTAGTAACTATATAGTCTCTGTAGTAACTATCTAGTCTCTGTAGTAACTATATAGGCTAATATGGTCTCTGTAGTAACTATCTAGTTTCTGTTGTAACTATCTAGTCTATGTAGTAACTATATAGTCTCATGTAGTAACTATATAGGGTAATCTAGTCTCTGTAGTAACTATCTAGTCTCTGTAGTAACTATCTAGTCTCTGTAGTAACTATCTAGTCTCTGTAGTAACTATCTAGTCTCTGTAGTAACTATGTAGGGTGATCTAGTCTCTGTAGTAACTATCTAGTCTCTGTAGTAACTATCTAGTCTCTGTAGTAACTATCTAGTCTCTGTAGTAACTATCTAGTCTCTGTAGTAACTATGTAGGGTAATCTAGTCTCTGTAGTAACTATGTAGGGTAATCTAGTATCTGTAGTAACTATCTAGTCTCTGTAGTAACTATCTAGTCTCTGTAGTAACTATCTAGTCTCTGTAGTAACTATCTAGTCTCTGTAGTAACTATGTAGGGTAATATAGTCTCTGTAGTAACTATCTAGTCTCTGTAGTAACTATGTAGGGTAATATAGTCTCTGTAGTAACTATCTAGTCTCTGTAGTAACTATATAGGCTAATATAGTCTCTGTAGTAACTATCTAGTTTCTGTTGTAACTATCTAGTCTCTGTAGTAACTATATAGTCTATGTAGTAACTATATAGGGTAATCTAGTCTCTGTAGTAACTATCTAGTCTCTGTAGTAACTATCTAGTCTCTGTAGTAACTATCTAGTCTCTGTAGTAACTATGTAGGGTAATCTAGTCTCTGTAGTAACTATCTAGTCTCTGTAGTAACTATCTAGTCTCTGTAGTAACTATGTAGGGTAATCTAGTCTCTGTAGTAACTATCTAGCCTCTGTAGTAACTATCTAGTCTCTGTAGTAACTATCTAGTCTCTGTAGTAACTATGTAGGGTAATCTAGTCTCTGTAGTAACTATCTAGTCTCTGTAGTAACTATCTAGTCTCTGTAGTAACTATGTAGGGTAATCTAGTCTCTGTAGTAACTATCTAGTCTCTGTAGTAACTATCTAGTCTCTGTAGTAACTATGTAGGGTAATATAGTCTCTGTAGTAACTATCTAGTCTCTGTAGTAACTATGTAGGGTAATATAGTCTCTGTAGTAACTATCTAGTCTCTGGAGTAACTATCTAGTCTCTGTAGTAACTATGTAGGGTAATATAGTCTCTGTAGTAACTATATAGTCTCTGTAGTAACTATATAGGGTAATATAGTATCTGTAGTAACTATCTAGTCTCTGTAGTAACCATATAGTCTCTGTAGTAGCTATATAGGGTAATATAGTTCTGCAGTAACTATATAGTCTCTGTAGTAACCATGTAGATCTCTGTAGTAACTATCTAGTCTCTGAAGTAACTATCTAGTCTCTGTAGTAACTATGTAGGGTAATATAGTCTCTGTAGTAACTATACAGGGTAATATAGTTTCTGTAGTAACTATATAGTCTCTGTAGTAACTATCTAGTCTCTGTAGTAACTATACAGGGTAGTCTAGTCTCTGTAGTAACTATATAGTCTCTGTAGTAACTATCTAGTCTCTATAGTAACTATACAGGGTAATCTAGTCTCTGTAGTAACTATATAGTCTCTGTTGTAACTATATAGTCTCTGTATTAACTATACAGGGTAATCTATTCTCTGTAGTAACTA